>NC_088300.1:1640771-1814247 GCF_032854445.1 Liolophura sinensis
CATATAGGTTCGTGAATACAGCATTGATTAATCGGAGTCTTATTTGATAGGGTCATAGTGCCTTATACCGTAATAAAATAATCCAGATGTCTCTAAGTCGGCTAAGAGAGTCCAATGTGAAATAGGGTATGAAGTGTAAGAGATCATTGGAAACTTGGAGAAGAGTTCACATGCTTGCTACCTAGTCTTGATTTATGGAAGCAGTCAGTAGACCAATAACCGATGTGTAAGGCCTCGCCATGATCATTCTCTCACTGACCTTAGCCCTGGTACTCAGTGGGTTATCTCACCAACTGTACACGCCACTCAGCGTTTTCGCTAGCCCAAGCCGTCTGGACAGCCTCGTGTACAGAATTCTGTATACAGGGGTAGATATCGATTTTGGGGAAGGTTTCCAGTAACAGGGGAAATTCTCCCCAGTTTGCCGGAATTACTTAACAGTCTGGTCACATTTCTTACAGATAAGATTTATTCTTCGAGGCAAGGAATAAATTGGCAGAACATGGTTGGAAGGCTCGACAAACTGCTCACAGCGCAGTGTTTGTCAGTTTGGTGGACAGGTCTCTGTCGGCCGAGCGGTGTAGACTGCCTGCGTTCACACTGGCACTTTATAGTCCTCAGACGGTGTAGACTGCCTGTGTTCACACCAGCCCTCTATTGGCCTCAACAGCCGGTGTAGACTGCCTGTGTTCACACCAGCCCTCTATAGGCCTCAACAGCCGGTGTAGACTGCCTGTGTTCACACCAGCCCTCTATAGGCCTCAACAGCCGGTGTAGACTGCCTGTGTTCACACCAGCCCTCTATAGGCCTCAACAGCCGGTGTAGACTGCCTGCGTTCAAACCAGCCCTCTATAGGCCTCAACAGCCGGTGTAGACTGCCTGCGTTCACACCAGCACTATACAGACCTTGGCAGTAGTTTATAGCCCTCAACAGCCGTATTGGTTGCTGGAATCTAGCTTATTTCCCCAACACTGTGACCTCGTGTCATGATATTTGTCGGGTACCTGATCCGGATCGAAGGTTTACCCAACCCATATACCAAGTATTCTCATGAAATATTCCTGAATGCCTCACAAAGCGGTATCACAAAGCGGTCGACGGCGTATTTATGTGTACATGTAGTCATACATGACACTAGCTGGAGACCTCTGGTCTACCACCTTTAAAACTCTAAAAACGTGTAAGTTAAACATTCTTGAGTATGACATTAAACAATTATCAAAGAAATAAGCAGAATCCTTCAGAACCCTTACGTACCCACTGTACATCTTGATACAAGTCACCCACTAATCTCATGATCATCGGAATAATTAGACATTTTGGGCTATTTAATCATCATGACAGACCTGCTTCTGCTTGGAATCTTGGCACGTCAAGAAGCCGAGTAGCCACATGTAGCGATTCGGCGGATAATTTTGGCGGTTCAGCGATGTTTGGATGGTACTCCCTGGTTATGGAACAACCAAGTCACGACAATGAAATGAGAAGTTAAAAACGACATCAGGCCTGCGTCATAGTGTACAGACCGTCTGTCTGCAGAATGTTGACAATGTCAAATAATATGTGTTAGTTTGGTTTGTCGTTAGTTACGAGTGCTTCCGCAGCCGAATGGTTAACGTGCAATGGCAGTAGAATGACTTCAGAGTCTCTCATCATTGCTGGTATCCTCTTCGTTCGTACGTAAAATGATCTGCTAGCAACCTACGGATGGATCTTTGCGGTTTCCTCTTCACGCCCCCCCCCCCCCCCCGGCCTTCATAAGGCCGACCACCGTCGTATAAGTGAATATTTACATTATCAATCAAATAGATATTAGAGGTTATGTACCTTTCTATGCCCGTGCAATCGTTCACTGCAAATAAGTGAAGATGAATGAAAAATGACATATGAAGAAGGTGAATAAAGACATCTTCGTAAGGGGAAGCTTGAGGCTAGGATACCATTTTAATATAGTAGGTAATTCATACATGCTTACTTCAGCTGACCGTAGCTAGCTGTATAGCTGTGCGTGACCCCAGACGAATATTATACCCTCCAATGGCAGGCTTCCTTGATGTGCAAACGCAGATTTCGGTGAAAGAAAAACTAGGGCTTAGGTCATAGTAACTTGTCCAGGATACACGCCATGTTTGTTCTTTAACGTAGGGAAACTTGACGCTTTCTACATAAAGGTCTTCACATTAGTAAATGCTTTCTGAAAAACAACACATACGCAGATCAAACACGGAAACCTTACAACTATTGTCCCACTTCTGGCTTCTGCTATCGTCACCGATGAACGTGGCTGTCCACTTGTTACACAGACGTTTTCGTACTACAGGTTATCTAATAATCGACATTGCTGAAATGAGATTGCGTAAACTTCCAGAAGAACGTACTTGTCTCTCACTGAAAGCCAAGAATGTTTTTATTTTCACACTGAAATCAGCTTAAGACGTCAGCATTCGAAATCAATACCTTCAAGCAATCAACTTGCCTGTTTGTCTTCATTTGTGAGATCCCCCAAAAAGATACCCCCTAAAAATGTTCTGATTCTTAAAATATTGGCCTTAAACAGAAAGCTAATTGGAAGACATTATGGCGTTATAGTATGTTGTATACCTAGTCATATTGATATTCTCGGAAACACTACCGTCGACAAGGAGGCTAAAGCTGTAAAAAAAAAAAACCACTATATGTAAAATTACAATTCCATTTACTCAATTTCGATCCAATATTCTGAAGTATATTCCTCCTTTTAGGCTGGTTGAATGGGACCTAGAAGTAGAAATAAAACTACATGCTACTCACTGTATCATTGCTTATATTCCTGGTAGTTTTTACGAGGTGTCGGGCATTCTCGTTTAACTGCACTTCATGTCAGCAAAGGTTCGACACATTGCTGGTTATGCTGTCATTGAACATTTGAAGGCAATTGGCATATATCCTAAAATATAATTCTTATATATCTACATAAAATTTTCTAACATATTTTTTAAAGACAGAAATTTTGTTTTAGAATTTTAACTGGTGTTTGTGTTTAGACTGGTTATAAAAATGCCATATGTTTTTGTTTCGTTTTTGACGTTCTATTTATTGCCTCGAAGACCATTTACTCCTAGTTTAAACATATTCTCGCCATGATATATGGCTACCATATTACCAACGATGCGCTGACATTATCATCCATTCATTCTTTCTTTTACCAAAAATAATTTAAATTTTATAAAACTTTCGTAAAAGATGGCAACACTGCAAACATCTGTTGTGTGTGCAACAAGAGACATTGCCCGAACTTCTAATCCATTCCCTGCAGGGACAAACTTCGTAAACGTTTAATACAGCTATGAAACAGAGCAATTCGCCATCAGCGTTTCTCTTGTGTAAGTGTTTGTTTGATGCATGTATTCTGGGCTCTATTATCATGGTCAGCTGAAATGGTGACAATAATCAAGTAAGGCAACACAGAGCGTCAACACCTCAAACAATGAAGCCAAAATGCTACATCTTCCATATAATTCAGAACCATACGTTTGCCGTAACACCCTAGGGCCTGTTACACAAAGCCGGTCTTCACCCCCCAGTCAGCATGTGAAATGTGATTTCAATGCTTATTTTTTTTGTACGGAAAAAATTGGAAACGCTTATCAGGCGTGATATTAAACAAAGGTTTTGCAAATATGAACCCCAGGATATATAATCAGCGTATTTTGTCGATGTTTTAAGTTTTTATTTATGCCATTCTTATGACGTAGACTGGGACGATAAGAGGTGTCTACTGAAAAGCTGTGTGTCACATGTGGCAAGTTTACTAGCCACTTGCCAAAGGCTGGTGGTTTGCTCTGTATACTCTTATTTCAACCGTGGCAACTACCGGCGTTCATGTAACAGAAATATCCTTGAATAAGGCATTAAACATGAATCAACCTGTGAATCTAGTGAAGGAAATGCATGCTATTGTTGATTCTCTCCTGTAGAGATCGGCCCCGATAGCACAGTTGGTAGAGCGTCCGCTTCGGGAGCGATAGATCCAGGGTCAACCCTAGGTCGAGTTACACCTAAGACCTTAAAAGAGGACGTTGTAACTTCCTCGCTTGGCGTTCAGCATGAAGGGGATAGTGCAACGACTCGTTGACACGTGTCAGTATAATGGATCAGGCTGGGCGCCTTACTTACCTTCTGTAATGCGTCTCCAGCAGCTCTAGATAAAACAATGGTGGAAATCCGTCCTGCAACAAAGAGGCACATTACATGCACTCTAAGGATTCCTTCGTAGTCATATGACTGAAAAATTGTTAAGTACCACGTTAAACCCCAAGCACTCACTCACTCTATTGAAGAGGAACTGGTGTTGTTGTTATAGACTGACCGCACCATGGCTGAGACTGCCACTGTAAAATAAACAGTGGTCGTGCGTTTCCCCCGGGTTCTGCCCAGTTTTCTCCCATCATGTCACTGGCCGCCGTCGTATAAGTGAAATATTCTTGAGTACGGCGTAAAACACCAATCAAATATAAATAAGTGAAATAACATTTCACAACGGTCGGCGCCGTTCTCCGGCGGACCTCGCATCCAGCGTCCGAGTATGACGACCGGTTTGCTTTATCAACCAGTCGTTCATGTACGGGCATGTCTGCTGGTAGACCGGAAACTCAACAGCTGACCAATGTTACATGCCAGCCCCTTACACAGTATCATGACAGTGGATTATTTCAAGGCTACCTTGCATGGTATGTATTTGACATTGGATTGAGCATTTTTCGTGAAATGGTATAAATAAACCACGTTGCCCACCAACGTTAACACGTTTTTTCCGCTTTGTCCTATCGTCAGCGTATTTAAGCCACGAACGTTAACACGTTTTTTCCGTTTTGTCCTATCGACAGCGTATTTAAGCCACGAACGTTAACACGTTTTTTCCGTTTTGTCCTACCGTCAACGTATTTAACCCACGAACGTTAACACGTTTTTTTTTCGTTTTGTCCTACCGTCAGCGTATTTAACCCACGAACGTTAACACGTTTTTTTCCGTTTTGCCCTACCGTCAGCGTATTTAACCCACGAACGTTAACACGTTTTTCCGTTTTGTGCTATCGGCAGCGTATTTGTCGGAAGATAAAATAGGATCGCTATCCAATGACATTCCATTGCTCATCGTCATATGTCAGTCAACTTCTGTTGTGAATTTACCTGTATAGAAATTATCCTTGCACAAAAAGTGTTGTTAATTTTGGTAACAACACCAATGCACATGCGATTATGAAAGACAGGAGCAGATCAGTAAACCAGAAAGTCATGAACGAACGGAAGAGAAGTCATTTAAGTGTAATTTCCCAGATAAGCTTCACAGTAGGGTAATGTGACAACGCCAACAAATCACACAAGGTGATACATGATACTCTTGCTTTCTTGAAAATGGTTTAAATCAAACCGAAAGTAGTTTAATAGTGACATTCTCGCCCACCATATAAAAGAATCTGTTATGTCTTTGTACTTTAACGTATAATCTATATGCTGCAGTTTGTTTCCACACGGCTTGGCGGATCTATTCACCCATTACCCTGTCCCCCAGTCATTGCCTAACTTAACTCTAAACATCATGGCGACATATGTTGCCTATACGTAGTTAACAACAGCTTATAATAGCGTTGAGAAACAGAGCGTCTGGTGTTATTAGTAGATGTTCATATTGTTGTGCTGTATGTCAGTGCCTTTAGGGGGACTGGAACACGCCAATACCTGAAACACCAACTAACAAAGGCCATGGCGTTTCACACTCAAGAGACAATGACGTATATCGCTGTCCACGTTTATGTGATGAGGAAACCCAACACAGCCCGGAGGAAACCTGTGCATTGAACCAAGGTATTCGAGAAACCTCCTAATATAGGGATATAACTGAAAAAGCCAGAGGCCGGGATTCATGCGATCTCATCAGGGATTTGGGATTCAAACTCACCACCTCATTGCCTATTGGCCCCGGATTCAAACATCTGACATCATTGCTCATGGACCAGGGGCCGATCATACAGACCGATTTTGACCAGTCAAAAGTTAAAAGCTCGATGTAAGATGCAATTTATAGTCACTGGAATTTAAATTTGCACAAGTGGTCTTAAAAAATTTTTTTTCACTAACCGGGAACATCCACTATAGTTAACGAGTAGTATATAACAATGTCTCGACGCTTAGATTACCAACTTTCCCTCCTACATTCCGTCTAAAAACTATCTTTTAAATCATATTTAAAATTTTGGTTTAAGTCAAACCTGGCTTTGTGGAATCGACCCCTGGTCTAATCAGAGCATTTGTGGGCGACCAGGCCAGTATGAGATCCCACACACTGAGCTCAAGACGCATATCCAACTGCGCGATATCCGCACAGGGCTGGTATGGTCACCTACAGCAGCACACTTAGCTACATACAACACTCACAGCATGCATAACTACATACAACACCGGCAGCACACATAACTGCCTACAAGACCGGCAGCACACATAACTACATACAACACTCGCAGCACACATAACTACATACAACACTCGCAGCACACATAACTCGCATTTATATCGTAGCACACATAACTACATACAACACTCGCAGCATGCATAACTACATACAACACTCGCAGCACACATAACTGCATACAACACTCGCAGCACACATAACTACATACAACACTCGCAGCACAGATAACTACATACAAAACTCGCAGCGCACATAACTACATACAACACTCGCAGCATACATAACTACATACAACACTCGCAGCACACATAACTACATACAACACCAGCAGCACATATAACTACATACAACACTGGCAGCACACATAACTACATACAACACTGGCAGCACACATAACTACATACAACACTCGCAGCACACATGACTACATACAACACCAGCAGCACACATAACTACATACCACACTAGCAGCACACATAACTACATACAACACTCGCCTCCATTGTAATCGGCTGGCATCAGATCCCATATACGCTCAAACTAAACACAGAATATTGGATTTGTCTCGACGTTTGGAACATGGAGAACTAAGCCAAGTCTTTTGGTTTCTGGTCAGGTCCGCTTTCATCCATATATGCATTCAATATACGAACGCTTCGTCGGAGATACCCTCACAACACCAGCTGGATTTGTCTGTCGGTTATAGCGCAAAAATGCATGTGAATTACTTGATAATATTTTATCGATATGTAGTGATGACGGATTTAGTGTAGCGGAAACAGCAGATAGAATTTGGAGCTGTATTTTAAGTACACATGTTTTGAATCTGGCACTCTGCTTACACCGAAAACGCCTTCACGCTTTGCTACGTTTTGTCAAATCTTTTTACACTTAGCAGAGCCATTAGTGGAAACCACGCTTGGCGTAATTTACCAGGCGCTGAAATCATTTTGAAATAAGCGAGTGCGGTTCTCCAGCTTCTGATGTCTGTATCATTGCTGTCAATCACTGAACCCTTTCACTAGAATTATTTCGGAAATTGTTTATTGCTTCTTAATGCCCTTTGTCAGAGGCAGCCGATAATTGGGTGTATGCGACTGGCAGTCGAACTTCTTGTTCAATTAGTCCAGCTACATTCACTCCGCATGGCATCTGTGAATAATGGTGAGGTAATTAACGTTTTATACATATGTCGACTATATGGGATTGGTAGATCTGATTGGATGAGAGTAGCATACATACATTCAGTTTTCATGTAATTAATCTATCCAAATACCTACATTTTCATCAGCTTATTAATTTATTCAATCATTCATTCATTCTCCTTTTCGTTCGTCTTAGCGTCCACCAACTGACTGGATAAGGTATTGGATCCAAATTACTGGGCTATGTTAGTAACAATCCGTTGGCCATTAAGCTGCGGCTGATACCAGGCTATCTATTTGGTCCCTACCATCTCCACACAATCCGCACATTTCAGAAACAGAAAACTGTTGTAAGTGATCATTAGCTGAAGGTAATGGATCACTTGGCACCGGCGTGAGGGAGGAAGTCCTACTTCACTCGATTTCTAAGAGACAGAAAGACTGAACATAGAATGACTAGTGTATAGTAATGACAGATAAAAGCCAAATGCTTGCTGAGACGCCTTTGGTGATTACAGTATACAGTGCAGAAAACATTTCCTGCGATGGGTATGAGTACATCTCTTCCCTTTATGAGGATGGTTTCCATGTCCGAGTACATCTCCTCCCTGTATGAGGATAGTCCATGTCCAAGTACATCATCTGTTCCCTGTATGGGGATGGTTTCCATGTCCACGTACATCTGTTCCCTGTATCACGATAGTTTCCATGCCCGAGTACATCTGTTCCCTGTATCACGATAGTTTCCATGCCCAAGTACATCTGTTCCCTGTATCACGATAGTTTCCATGCCCGAGTGCACCTATCCCTTGTATGAGGATGGTTTCCATGTCCGAGTACATGTGTTCAGTGTATGAGGATGGTTTCCATGTCCGAGTACATCTGTTCCCTATATTAGGATGGTTTCCATGTCCGAGTACATCTGTTTCCTGCATGAGGTTGGTTTCCATGTCCGAGTACATCTGCTACCTGTATGAGGACGGTTTCCATGTCTGAGTACATCTGTTCCCTGTATGAGGACGATTTCGATGTCGGACTACATTTGTCCCCTGTATGGGGATGGTTTCAATGTCCGATTACATCAGCTCCCTGTATGAGGATGGTTTCCACACCCGAGTACATTTGTTCCCTGTATGGGGATGGTTTCCATGTCCGATCTGCTCCCTGTATGAGGGTGGTTTACCTGTCCGAGTACATCTTTTTCTTTATGTGAATGGTTTCCACACCCGAGTACATTTGCTCCCTCAATGTGGATGAAATCCAAGCTTACAGTCTTTCAGTGACCTACCCTCATATCCGAATATTCTAGTTTCCGAACATTCCACATATTGAACTCGGTTGGTTACATAATAGTGTATCATATCAGAACGGATCTTGTATTTGTAGCCTCTATTTATTGCCATTTCTTAGTTTTCAGACTATGTAGGCTGTACATTCCTCAGTTTTCAGACTATGTAGGCTGTACATTCCTCAGTTTTCAGACTATGTAGGCTGTACATTCCTCAGTTTTCAGACTATGTAGCTGTACATTCCTCAGGTTTCAGATTATGCAGCTGTACATTCCTCAAGTTTCAGACTATGCAGCTGTACATTCCTCAGGTTTCAGACTATGTAGCTGTACATTCCTCAGGTTTCAGACTATGTAGGCTGTACATTCCTCAGGTTTCAGACTATGTAGCTGTACATTCCTCAGGTTTCAGACTATGCAGCTGTACATTCCTCAGTTTTCAGACTATGTAGGCTGTACATTCCTCAGTTTTCAGACTATGCAGCTGTACATTCCTCAGTTTTCAGACTATGCAGCTGTACATTCCTCAGTTTTCAGACTATGTAGTTGAACATTCCTCAGTTTTCAGACTATGCAGCTGTACATTCCTCAGTTTTCAGACCATGTAGGCTGAATCCAGGTGCAATACGATACATTGATCTTGGTGAAATTAATCAGCCAACAAAAGCCAGCATCTACCCCAAATCTTGAAGGTTTGAGTACCTTTGTTTGTCGGTTGTACAACCGAGAAAACTTAGTATCCAAATCGTGTACTATGCTAGAGTATCATTTGTCTATACCGAAATATGTATCTTTCGCTTTGATTGCAATTGTTCATGTATCCAACGTGGCAATCTAACTCAACACGATGAACATACAGCTCTAGCCCCGGGCTAAGCGGAATTAGACACAATCATGAAGCAAAGCACCAGAGATTCTAGGACAGAAGGTACAAGACCTCTAAGGCAACATTAGTGCTCGGACAAAAATCTACATATTCCCTTAACTGGGAGCGGGGATTATTAAACGTTTCTTTTCAGGGTTTCAGTTCAGGATACATGGATAGTCAATCAACACTGAAACACGCGACGCTCTGCTGGATTCCAAACGTCTACTTTGCATGTCCTCTGTTTTTTTGCAATTGTTTTTCCTTCAGCCATTAAGGGTGTTTCAAATGAACAACTTCATATTAATAATTTTCATAATATTGATATAATATTTAATATTGAGTTTCATCTCAATGTCTACGTTGACGTGTGGCTCAAATTATTGTTAACGGAATAAATACTGTATGCTATACAGCGATGTCAAATCCGGACCGGAGGTGAATGCTGAAGTCTTATGTATAAAACAGAATTCACAACCTGTTTTCCTCCGCGTTTTCACTTACTTACACATCTTTGTCTGCTTTTACTCCCTGTTTATGATTTCAATACTAATCGTTCATGTGGTGAAAAAGAACTGTGCCGATATCTTTTTCTGTTAAATGACCCACACACACCTTTGTTGCCGTAAGTGTCCTGCGTATATTTTGACATTCTTGAATGTAAGAGTAGAGGGCGTCCATAGCATTATCACTGGCGTGTTGTCTGTTGATCTCCAGCTACTGCTGGATGTGTCTTCAGCAGCTTATCAAACTATTCAGCGCCGTCCAGCGTACCATACATTCACCACTAGCCACTTGTATACGCTCGGTGTTCAGAGGTGCCTGGTTTGTAATCCCTTTGATTACAAACATCCCCCCCCCCCCCCCCGTCATTTCACAGTCGGAGGGAGGGGTAGTAGGCACATTATGACAAATGTACTGGTAGTAGACACATTATGACACGTGCACTGGTATTAGACACATTATGACACGTGCACTGGTAGTAGACAAGTTATGACACGAGGACTGGTAGTAGACACATTATGACACGTGCACTGGTAGTAGACACATCCCTCTCTACCTTTGATGAACCACCCTACTTGGGCTGGATTTCATGCCGCTAGACATTTCCTGGTAATTTGACGTTAATAACGCCCTATTTCCCTTCCCCCGTATCATCCTGGCGAGATCGTGTGGTAAATAGAACTGTTTGGTTTGACATGATCGGCATGGTGCTCCGGGCATGTCATGAAAAAAGGTTCTAAACAAAGTCTTATCTGTAAGAATTGTGCTAACTGATCAGCGTTGATAAGTCAGAAACTGTGGTATGTGCACGCTCAGAAAGAAGCTTCAGTCTTCATAGGGTTGTGAGGACGCGATGCTGAGGTCGAGGACTCAACAAACAGGAAGACATAAGCTCCCCCGTAGACACCACAGCAGCCTCACGCCTAACCGTCTCTAGACAAACCAGAATCCTCAGTCAGCCAATGGCAGCTGAGGAATCTGTCTCCCACCATGATCCTCAAACAAGAGGTGACGGGATCACCACTGGGTGACCAATGAAATCTCGCGGGAGAAGCCATACAGACAAGTTTACCAGTCTGTACTAAAGCGTAAACCAAGATCAGTTGCGAGTACACCTTTCAACAGCTCGGCCCTGCAGGGCAGTGTTACGGTTGGATCAAATCATGTCGATGGCCATGCCATGGATTTGGATGGTTTAAAGATAATCTCTTTACAAGGAACAACACCTCTGAGGCAACATCAGGGGTCGCAAAAACATGTTCCTTTGACAGGAGTAGGGGGGGCGGATTATCAAACGTTTCTTCAGTTTCAGTCCACGATAAATCGATAGGTAATAAACACTGGAACACACAGTCCAATGCTGGGTTCGTTCCAAAACGTCTAAAGC
The DNA here is from genome assembly GCF_032854445.1 of Liolophura sinensis. Taxonomy (NCBI): domain Eukaryota; kingdom Metazoa; phylum Mollusca; class Polyplacophora; order Chitonida; family Chitonidae; genus Liolophura; species Liolophura sinensis. Next base: position 1,652,411 of record NC_088300.1, read on the forward strand.
TTAATCACGTCTTCTCTAAACGCTCTCTTATTTTACAGTTGTTTTTCCGTCTGCTATTACGAGCTTGTTCCAAAACTTGACAGAGGCCAATATTCAGTTTCACCTCATTGACTCGTTTCTGGTGTAGCCTTTATAAAGATGCTCAAATTAGTGTTGACAGAATGAGTACTGTATAATATATAACAATGTGAATCCCAGTTCGAAGGAGAATGTTGAAGTATTACATAAACAGAGTTCACAACCTGTTTCCTTTACATTCTTACTGGCATGTGCTTCTCTGCTTTCACTCTATTTATGATTCCATTATTAATTGCTCACGCGGCAAAAATAATAGTGTTGCTATCTGTTCGGCTAAATGCCCTTCACATAACTATGCTACTCTAATTGTTCTGCTTATAAGGTTACAGTCCTGAACAACAGAGTAAATGCTGTCCATAGAGTTCTTACTCGTATTTCCTATTGTTCTACAAGTACTGCCAGATATGCCTGGGAGCTTTTCAACCTATTCAGTGTTTTTTCAAAGCTGCGTCATCTGTGTACCATACTACATTCAACGGTATAGCTGGTCGAACAAGCTCGATATACAAAGCTGTGTCGTCTATCGCACCATACTACGTTCACCGGTATAGCGGGTCATACAAACTCGATATACAAAGATGTCTACGGTATGGCCGGCCGTACAAGCTCGATATACAAAGATGTCTGCGGTATAACGGGTCGCACAAGCTCGATATACAAAGATGTCTACGGTATCCTTTTAATAAGAAACATTTTCCCGTGCTATTGCACAGTCGGGAGGGTCCCAGTAGACACACTATGACACGTGGACTTGCAACAGACAGATTATGACACGTGGGCTGGTAGTAGATACATCCCTCTCTACTTCTGATGAACCACCAGGCTGGATTTCATGCCGCTAGACATGTCTTGGCAACTTGACGTTAAATACGCGCGATTTCCCTTCACTCGTATGATCCCGGCGAGATCGTGTAGTAAATAGAACTGTATAATACGACCTGATTTGACATGGTCGGCTAGGAGCTCCACGCCGTCGTGGAAACCAAGTTCTAACGAAAGCCTTATCTGTAAGAATTGTGCTAATTGACCAGTGCCAGGAAATCAGAGACTGTTGTGATCGCCTTAGGTATGTGTACGCTCAGAGAGACATCGCCATTCTTGTATGGATGCAAGAACGCAATGCTGAGGTGGTGGACTCAACGATCAGGAAGACAAAAAGCCATCGGTAGAAAACCACGTGGTCCAGAGAAGTTTCACGTAAACCCTCCCCCTTTAGACAACCTGGAATCCTCGCCAATGCCAATGGTAGCTTAGGAATCTATCTTCCATTATGACCTATGAAAACTCGCACGAGAAGCCATACTGACAAGTTTACCAGACAGTCCTCGTAAAAAATCTTACCCACTGAGCTCATTACATACATATATATGCTATACACGGAAAACCGGGTTAAGAACGTGATAATGAAGAGCCGATATCACTGACCTGTTTGACCATGATGAACTGTCACCATGACACAATAGTGGCGCATCTGACAGTAGAAGATCCGTTCTAAACCGACGATAATAACTGACTGTGTCCTCATATTATGGCAGAACATTACAGCATTAAATTTAATTTATGTAATTGTATTTTTCCCGTATGTTTTGTATGATGCAGTCATGTTAAAGACTGGAGAAATCTGAGGAGCACTATGGAAACCAAAGGGCACTGGAAGTGCTATTCCCTAACGAAGAACTACAGTGTATGTTATAACGTCGAAAGTTGTTCTTTGACTGGTTCAAAACAGCTTGCAAAAGTAGATTGAATCACGCAGTTAAAAACGCCAGTAAAGGTCCGATTTGTTTTGGTGCAGTCAGAGTGCGCTTAACATTGGTACTATGCATTCGATTAAAATCAAATAAACAAGATGCTGAGAGGCCGTGACTAAATTCTTATTCCGTGCTTGGTTTGGTTTTGTCTGTGTTATTTTCCACACTGAAGGTCAGTCTAAAGCATAATTAATATCGTGCAATTGCTATCAGACACGCGCACGTGAATTATGGAACTGATCTCATTCTGTGATACATGCATATTGCAAAACCAAGCACCAAGGACTGGATCCGTCATTAATCGATCATTGCTGCTCAACTGAGCTTGAGCGAATGTAATTACCTTCATTAGCTCTTTACAGAAACGTGTTTCACGTTAGCTTGTATACCGGGGGTAATAAGAATGTAAAACAGTCACGGTAAGGGACAAAGAGAAAAGTTTAAGCCATTCCAGTAAACATTCTTTGGATTTATCTCGTGCCACAATTTAACTTCCCTGCATGTATCGTATTTTTGTATAATTGCTTCGAATTCTTTTTATGAATATCTTTTTACAGCTCTGAGTAAAAGTTATCAAGGAATCCATGAAGGCATTACGTGCTTTCTAGAACACAATGAGAATTAACCTAAACAAATCATTTCAAAATGCTGTGTACAGTCTTACAGTGAAAAGTCTGAATGGGTCCGTTTCCAAGCCAATTGCTTGATACTACTTGCAGCCAGACTGGAGACTAGATATGTGTTTTAACAAACACCTGTTCGTTGGAAAGACAATATGGTGATGTGACAATACATATTCTGAGAACATTTTTGATCTTCAGGCTAGGTTAGCGTGTTTCAATCTCCTCAAGGTTTTATGTCAGGTGATTTGCAAATACTCTGGAAAGTAAACATCCAATAGAATTAATATTCCCAACAACCTGGTCCTTGAGTCCACCACCTCAGCATTGCGTTCTTGCATCCATACAAGAATGGCGATGTCTCTCTGAGCATACACATACCTAAGGCGATCACAACAGTCTCTGATTTCCTGGCACTGGTCAATTAGCACAATTCTTACAGATAAGGCTTTCGTTAGAACTTGGTTTCCACGACGGCGTGGAGCTCCTAGCCGACCATGTCAAATCAGGTCGTATTATACAGTTCTATTTACTACACGATCTCGCCGGGATCATACAAGTGAAGGGAAATTGCGCGTATTTAACGTCAAGTTGCCAAGACATGTCTAGCGGCATGAAATCCAGCCAGAGTCTGGTGGTTCATCAGAAGTAAAGAGGGATGTGTCTACTACCAGCCCACGTGTCATAATCTGTCTACTGGGACCCACCCGACTGTGCAATGGCGCGGGGAAATGTTTTCTTATTAAGACATCATACCGTAGACATCTTTGTATATCGAGCTTGTAAGATCCGCAATAGCGTAGCTATCTTTGTATATCGAGTTTGTACGACCCGCTATACCGTAGACATCTTTGTATATCTCTCACCAATGCGGTCGCTGTGAGTTCAAGTTCAGCTCATGCTGACTTCCTCTCCGGCCATACCTGGGAAGGTCTGCAGCAACCTGCGGATGGTCGTGGGTTTCCCTCGGGCTCTACCCGGTTTCCACCCACCATAATGCTGGCCGCCGTCGTATAAGTTAAATATTCTTGAGTACGGCGTAAAACACCAATCAAATAAATAAATAAATAAATCTTTGTATATCGGGCGTGTACGCCCCGATATGCCATAGACATCTTTGTATATCGAGTTTGTACGACCCGCTTTATCGCAGATATCTTTGTATATCGAGTTTGTACGACCCGCTATACCGGTGAATGTAGTTTGGTGCGATAGACGGCACAGCTTTGTACATCGAGCTTGTACGATCAGCTATACCGTTGAATGTAGTATGGCACGATAGACGACACAGCTTTGTATATCGAGCTTTTACGACCCGGTGAAGTAAGTTTTCATTTGATATGATTTCATCTTAACGCCGTGCTCATGAGTTGACTGGTGTTTAACGCCGTGCTCACGAGTTGACTGGTGTTTAACGCCGTGCTCACGAGTTGACTGGTGTTTAACGCCGTGCTCACGAGTTGACTGGTATTTAACGCCGTGCTCACGAGTTGACTGGTGTTTATGGCCGTGCTCACGTGTTGACTGGTGTTGAACGCCGTCCTACGATGTGCTTGACTTTCGTGAAGGGATCAGCTGGTTTGCAAAACTATTGCCCCATAGAATGTGTGTAATAGAAGATTGAGTGATGGTTACTCGCTGGACACGCAACCTTTACACAAATACTCGAATTGGATTTCCTCCACATTCTCGATCCTGTCTCATTGTTCTTGAGCCATGATGAGAAATAAGTGAGACCGTTCGCAGGCGGTCTCACAAAAGAACTGATGAAGATCCCTAATATTCCAACACTAATATGCTCGACACTAATATGTCCGACACTAATACGCTCGACGCTAATATGCTCGACAATAATTTGACAGACTTATTGCACTGAAAGGATGAAGGGCTTCACGTCACGTGTGGACAGTTACTAATCAAATGTAACCTGCCACGATGGACGAAGGATTACCCCGGCCATTCGCGTTTCTTCCATCCATGAAAATGACAGTCGTGATATGAGTGAAATGTTCATGGGTGCAACAGTTATATGAGACAGTATATACGGCTTGCACACTTTAAAAAATAATCTGTTAATTTTAACAGATTCTCTGTTTCTGTGTTATGCTAGAATGTATTTTGCAATTGCAACAGATTATTCTGTTAACCATAATACACATATTCTAATAATTTAACGCTTCTACGGTACGATTCTATTAGACTAGCAGGGTGCTGTGTTGAATATGACAGATTTATAGTGCTAAATATCACAGAATACATCCTAACATCACCCAGACACCAGACTTTCTGTTAAAATAAGCAGATTAATTTTTTGAGTGCATCCCTTGTGCTGTAGCGGTAAAACTGTTCCTCAGTTCAGATCAATTACCACACATTTTTCCTGTCTTAACTGTTGTAACTACTGATTCAGTCTAAATATATTTACACCTCACATGTAAGTCTTATAAAAGACTTACAGCACTGAGGGTAAAATCAAACCATCCACCAAAGTTTGATAACTGGCAAATGGTCACACGTAACCTTGTCAAATTATCTCAGTACGCGTTTTGTTCTAACTGTTCATGTAGGCTTTCGGAAGTGTTTATAAAAAAACAACTTTGGGATTGCCCCGCTTCACAGTTAAAGGGAGATAACCACAGATTGAAAACGCACTGTAGGCGGTGATATTGACAAATCTTGTACTGGCGCATCTTAAAGGAGAAGAAAACATAAAAATGATGACAAAATCAGATGAAAGACCATGGAAACTTATTTGCAAATATACATTTTAATATTTTTTTCGAATTTTTCTTTCAGGAAGCAAGGGTATTTGCAAATATTTTTGTATGGTGGGTATTTGGAACCTGCTCGTGGTATATATCGTCTTTGCACAATAATGTTCTAAATAAGAATGTGGTGGATGTCTAATAAATTTATTTGAAAGTAAATTTGTTTTTTATAACCAAACACATGCATTTAATCTGAATTACGATAATTTTTATGAAAATATTAAAAATATAAAGATGATCAAAATCCAGGTTGAAGAAATTTGTTAGCTGAAAAGACCAAATTCTAGTGCAAATTAAACATGGGTTACTTCCTCATTTATAACATTATTACACAAAGACAACATAGACCAAGAGGTGGTCCCCAACACCTTCTCTCCATGGACAGAACCCATTGGCCGTAGGTCTCCTGAATATCTGCTGAAAACCCTGCACGTCTGACGTACGGTAACGTAAATATTGCCATTTAACATAATCCTGGCCGACCAATGGAAACGACCGTACTATCTCTTGGCGGGAAGTCGCAAACGGGTAAATGACAGTTGACATGCAGATATCTATAGCATACAATAATGATGCGATTGGATGTCCACGCCAAAAAATGGGAATACTGTGTTGATTTCAAGGTATGCTGTAAAATCTGTTTGCGCAACTAGTGTCAGCAGTGAACAATGGTGTTGTGGTAGGCGTGATTTGACAACGAAAAGGAAGACCTCTGAAGGAACTCCATGAGGCTTTCCATTTCGTCTTCACCTGGCATTGTTGTTGCGAAAGGAGAGAGTATATCTGCCGGCCATGCGATTGAATAAATGGGAAATGCTGTGAAGAAAAAGGAAACCTGCATATGAGAGAGGAAGAATATTTGCCATCAAAGAGCAATAAGTGAACAGGCAAGCAGAGAGTGGCTCAGGTGGCCGTCGATCGTCAGTCTATCTCCCCGCATGTTTGTTGATGAGATTACTCATACTACACACGTAGATGACAGAATGGTATCAGAAAAGTTTAATGTGCCATGTATGTATCTTATATCAGTACGAAGTTGATCTTGATTTATTTTAAAATGTTGAGACATGGAATATGGGATTTTAACATATACTGATTTGTTCAGAACAAAACACAACAGAAGAGTTCCTTAATGTGAAAGTAGAGCATTGATACATCTACGTACAGAAGTGATTTCTTTTCTTAGGTGCTAATCCAAATGCTACCGGACTAAGTAAAACCATTTCATCTCAGAATCAGATATATGTGTCAGTGTTTATTGTTTATCTAACATTCCCATCTTGTTAAAGCAGATATTTGATTTAAGGTTATGTGTGGAAATATATATTTCCTCACATTACCTTAGGGGAATTCGTCATAGAGAGATTTTATGTCTGTAGCTTTTATTCGAGCCCTTACTCCCTGCATATAAGGGTGGACATAAAATGTCGTGTACATTCTCCTTCTGTCACTGTATGTGGGGCCTTGGTGACAATTTATAGGCGTCAACAGTGCTCATATGACCGGTTGCACAGTCCATTAAATACCACTTTGTCTTCATATATAAATCTATACGGTGTGCACGTTAATGTGTTAAACGTGGGAAAGTTCATCAGCAGCTTGCCAAAGGTCGGTGGTTTACATCAGCCACTCCAATTTCCTCTACCCATAAAAAAGCTCTTGAGTGTGGTGTTCAACAACCATCAAATAAATAAATAAACCTGGTACACTATGTGTAAATTAACTGTACAGGTGTATAATACTAGTACCACTTGGCACGGCATTTCTCTTTCATGTTTTCATGGAGTACCTAGTTTATTTCAGCTAAAGGTTTCAGGTAGAACACTAAAAACAGTAACCAGTACAATTATGATGAGAAATAAATGATGGCTGAGTGAAACCCTCTCTGCAGTAAACACTTTTCCACTGAGGAAAGACAAACACACCCTTACCCCACCCTATTACCTGCGGTTTCTACACGTATCTTATTTTTAATCGCAGTGTATTGTGCATGGCTCTGTGTGCAGGTGCTAAAATCCTAATTTGCTGGCACACAATGTGCAGATTCAGTTCCCTGTTTTCAATGTGACAATAAGTGGTACTGTAAGGGTTATTCAGCCATTACACACTTAAGGAGGACCACCTCTCTTCCACCAATTCAGAATGCAAGTCTCAAAGTACGCTAGCAACTTGTCTAAGGACAGTGGTTTATCTCTGGTTTTCTCCAACCATAACAAAACTGACCACCAACCATTGTACAAATGAACATTTTTGAGCATGGTGTTAAAAAATCAATTAAGAAAATAATTTAATACCCACTGATCAGTTCATACGTTCACTAAATATTTGTGTGGCTTACAAGTTAATTTGAACTACCATATATCAATTTTGATAATAAATAAACCACATAGATGTACTTGGACATACTGTATCTGGGGAGTTATTCAATCTGAAAAAGGCTTTATCACCATCACAACATTGTTTATATCCATACCTCGTCTTAATATATTGAAAGGCCTAACACCGATTGAAAAATAATTTTCTTCTGTGTATATGTAGTAAGATGAACACTTAAGCTTTTAAACACGTGTGTACCAAGATGTCAGATCTTGAATTTTGTTTCAGAAATATTACAAAATGCAAAACATTTCATTAAAATTATCTGTGAGCTGATAATAAAATAATTTCTTGAACATAAGGAGCAAGATTTAGTCGCATAATTCATCAGTGTCAAAGTCAATGACCTCTTGGTCCGGCGACCCAGAATCTGATGAACAAATGTCATCAATCATTTCTAGAAGACCTTTAAAATCCTTTTGTGGTGATGATGCAAGTGAATGTTTGTTAGACGGGTTCAGTGAAAAGTTTTCCCCATTTCGTCTCATAATGCGAACTGGATTCCCATAATTGAATTTACCATCCACAATATCCTGGAACTCGCAGTCATCCATAAGATACGCTACAGGTATGCCTCTCTTGTTTAAAGCTTTCATCTGAGACTGCTATCAAAGCTCACCAGGGGTGACATAACGATAACAATATGGTCATCGAGTTTGTTAACGTTGTTGTTCTAAGAATACCGTTGACAGCATGATTTTCCTGCTCCAATCTTTCGGCACATAAAAAAATCTCTCCCTATATAATGGCTTGTAGATATTGTCTCTGACATGTGTACGACTCTTCTATCCCGATTTTGCGACAAACAATGGCCTCAACGATCCCTGCTAATTTCCACAAATTCGTATTCTTTATACATCTTACTTCTGCCAGTTCTGGGTTATGATGAATATTAATGAATACACCCCCTCCCCCACTTCAACCACTGAAAATTTGTTGTGTTTTACGGAGGCTTTTTTCTCGTACGGACCGTTCATTGGCTAACACTGATTACATGACTGTCGCCTTGTATCAGAATATGAGGGATATTTCGTCAGAGCGTACAACCGTCGATAGGTTAGGACGGAGTACCAGACACGCCCCATGCAAAATTATTTCAAACGTGTTTTTTCTCTTTAAGGAAAAATCGAAAGAAGCCTCCACTTACAATTAACTTTTTGCACCCTTCCATGTTTATGTTTTCTCTGCTTTTAAATCAGCGGCGCTGTATAATATTAACCATTGATGACTAATACTACCAATTGTTGCTGTTGTTGTTTTTTGTTGTTTTGCCGGGGGGAATGGGGTGCCAGGGTAGGCCTAATTTGTTACTTTCTCATTTCTCTACGAGTTTGTCTTGTATCAAAGTTACAATTAGCGTCAATGTCTAGGACAAAACTAGTACATCAGAATACGTAGCTAAAGTAATGTCTCAAAAGATGGAGATCAAAATTACATCTGTAAGTTTGAGACCAGGATTTCATTTCAAGAGTTCAAGTGGAAGAGAAATGTGTTTTTTTAGCTGTTAATTGAAAGAGAGATGCTACTTCACAAAAGCGTTTAAATTTAACCGCTTATTATTGTATTATTTTGTGGCTGCACAGCTCGAAAATGTGTTGGGTTTTTTTTTTTTGTATGTTTCCTTTTCTGTGCTGTTCTTTGTTTGGTTTTTCTTCACATTGTGATAATATAATCGGACGCCACAACGTCTGACGCTGATACCACCTGATATGTTGACACAACATCTGACGCTGATACCACCTGATATGTTGACGCACGTATATGTATATTTCTGATCTCCTGCCACTCTGTTACTACACAACATCTGACGCTGATACCACCTGATATGTTGACACACGTATATGTATATTTCTGATCTGCCACTCTGTTACTACACAGCAGCTGGTAGCTGTGACCAATCTGTGGCGTCACGAAAACGACAAACTGTATGTTGCATTGATTCCGTCCCTTTTTAAATCACAGGCCTAATATTTTGGGGGAACACCATAAAAAGAAGTAGTCAAGTTTATTTCACTTATACGACGGCGGTCAGCGTCATAGTGAAAGGAAACCGGGCAGAGTTAGGCCTAAGACTTTAAAAGAGGAAGTTGTAACTTCCTCGCTTGGCGTTCAGCATGAAGGGGATAGTGCAACGACTGGTTGACCCGTATCAGTATAAGGGCTCGGGCGGGGCGGCATACTTGCCTTCGGTAAGTCATCTCAGTGAAGCAGCACTAAATAAAAGAGCGGTGGAAATCCGTCCTGCAACAAGGAGGCACATTACACGTACAAGCACTCACTCACTCCCAACAACATCTCTCTATTACTGTATTCTATTACCCTTCGATTCCTTTTTATTACATACAACGCGCTGCTTGGCGCTGTGCCAAGTGCACATTATATGAGTCGTTAGATACCCCCCATCACGAGACAGAAGCGTTTGATTTCTGGACGGGTCTATTGTCGTTGTATGGGTGGATAGAGGTTGTTTTTTACATTGAATAAAGCAGACGACAAATATAAACAAAGAAACAAAATGGCGATTTTTTCTGTCGAAGCGAACGTTTATTTTAGAGGAGAAAAGTATCAAGTTACAGATGTTTTTAAGCCCATAGGCACGTTTGAATGCTACACAATAAGAGATGGTAAGTAATGGTTTCACGAAATTTTTTTTTTTTTTACATACGGACCTGATAATTCTTCCTGCGAGTCTTTCTTTCAGCGGCCTCTCCCAAACGTTCCACGTTGACCACAAACCATGGTATGGCAATCAACCAGTGGGTCACAAAACGATCGGATCCATGATGTCTGATATTTCCCGCGATGCAAATCTTAGCCGCCGGTACACGAATCACTGCGTCCGGGCTACGACAGCCACAGTTCTTGCTGATCCCGGGGTTTCTGTGATGGACGCGACGTCTGTAAGAGGCCACCGCAATGAGTCCAGTGTACGGAGTTATGTCACCAAATCGTCCGTTTCAGCGCTACCCTGCATGCTTCAAGTATGTTATCAGAAAATGCTGAAAGTGAAAATGCCGTTGAGTGTAAATACTCCCATGTCAGTCACGCCACTCCCAGTGCAAATGCCCGACGCTGTCGGCTGTAATATTACACGTAAAACTAGCAATACCATCCAAATGGCAAAATTCCAGTTTTCAGTCACGCCTCAAAGTTTTGGAGGTTCAACAATGCAACAATAAATAACAGCACAGTTCACATCAGCTTCACATCCTCTGGATAGCGGACTGGCTGCAGATCGTCGTTTTCAACTCCCAGTCCTTGTTTGATGTTTATCCATGATGAACTGTTGTTTTTTTTCCCAACAATGTTCAGTCCGTTTACTCATGTTTTCTCTCCGCAAGCGCTATTGTCTGACTGCCGCCAATATATTGCCGTTGACCCAGATCTTCAAATTTGGTACATCATGTGACCTTTATGCATACGTGTGACGCGTACATTTTACGTAAATGGTACGTACGGCGCACTGAGTGAAACATGTGCATGGGGCTGGTTTAATGCACATATAACTTTGTACAGATTGCGTCATTACAAATTTAAATTGTGATAGTCATCCATTGTTTTTCACAATACTACAAACGCAAATCATATTTATCCTCGTGATACCTTGAACATTATTTGCTTACTTATAATAAGCATAAACACATATTTATGATGCTGTTATTGTTTTGTTATTTATCAACATATGTTGAGAAATTAACATTGAATTGAAAATGTGAACTGAAGTGTTCCATTATTCAAACATTCGTTACCTAGTGTTATTGAATTTGATACAAAATACAACACGACCGCAAATCATTTACACAAGCAAACCAAATAAAATTCAGTATCAAACTATTGTTAACCTAATTTTGTGTGTTTCAATTATTATTTTTTCGTACGTAATTCAGACTTTAATTACGTTTAAACAGTTGAACTCCCGACTTTTGTTTTCGTTTTGCTGATGCCAGAGGTTTCCAGCTTCTTTAGCTCTGTCAGACAGAGTTTGGGAAAACTTTTAACCTGCCCGATCTCTCGCTGCCAGCAACGAGCGACCTCCCCGGCTCACTGTCAGTGTTTGTCGCTGTTTGACACCGTGCCTGTCTTACCGAAGCCCACCCTGATAACAGCGTCTTAGCTGAAAGCTAGGACAATATGACAGCAACCCTGCAGATGTTTTACTTTATAGTGCTATATTTTACAGTCGGAATTGTTTTCGAGAAACAAACGTATTCTTTTTATTATTCCATTCTGGTCGTGAAGCACGTCCGTAACATTTAGCATAGCATTTTAACACCCCCTGTAAAACACATCATGGTTTCGTCCAGAATTAGGTCACGCCCCTTTAGAACGTTCAATTGGACGAAAACAACGTGTCAGGGAAAGTGGGGGCGCTTTTTGCTGTTAATCTATATCGCAATGGCGTTTTTTGTTATAATTACGAAAACATTTTGCTCCTACCAAGGTAATAGAATAGAAATAATGTTCGCGGCAGGGTAGTCTAACGGTAGTTTTACATCAAATCGATGTGGAAGAGTTTACAAATTCGAAGGCGAAGCCTGAGACCTAAAATTTGTAAACTCTTCCACATCGATTTGATGTAAAACTACCGTTAGACTACCCTGACGCGAACATTATTTCTTAAATAAAAAGCCTTACAAAACCTGATCTATCAGACAGATGAAGATCAGACTGAAGGAGTTGGACCCGAAACAAACAAAAAAAGTTTTCCATAGAGAGACTGACAGACTATACAAAGAGGCTAAACTCGCAGTATAAACAGATGGTTTTCAATTGTAACGTTGTTGTGCTTGTGCGACATACTACATGACAAGATCAAGAGTAGGCCTATCAGCTTTGGGCCGCTTTTATAACAGAATAGATTCTGGCATCACTCAGACAACAGAGCTGTTTTTAACTTAACAGATTGATTTTTTACTGTACATGCACGTGTAGCTCTATGGAACAATATTTATGTAGAAACATAGCCCTATATACACGCAGTGATTTACGTAGCACAATTCTACAGCCATCCTTTACAGTCCAGCCCTACAGACTCGCTATGCTTTAATTTGGTGGGAGATTAGGAAACTTTCAGCCCATGAGGTTTAGTTAGGAGTCAAATGCAACTCATTTTTTGTACTCAGCTGAAACAACTCAAACATTGTGAATTTCTTTTGGCGATCTGTTCCTTTAAGGCTAGCCCTAGAATTGCTATGACTTACCCTGCACTCCTCGGTTGTCGCTGTACTGTGCTCAATGCACTGATTTTGTCAGATATATGACGCAGATTAACCTTAGTCCCTGTCCATTTCTACGTCTGATGTACGTCATTTTTGTGATATGCTTTGCCTTGCAAGCGTTCGCTGGACAAAAACTTTTCCAACTGGTACTGCAATAAAGCCACATAGCCAAGGCATCAATCCCAGGCAACCTTTCTTTCGTCTTGTAGAAGAGCTGCTGCTTAAAGCCGATCTTTTGAAACTGTCCATTATGCGAAGGGTTCCTGACAATAAACTACATCCGGACATGTGCGTTTTCCCGCCATTTTTCTGTGAGCATCAGTTTACGTATGTCAACATTTAGTTTTCTTGTTTTATACTATAAATTTATCTACTGAGGAAAGGTATGGGTAAAGCTTTTCAGAAATTAAACAGTCTTGAAACAGCAAAGCAAACAGCAAAGTGGTGCTCCCCACGGTGTTGTGGGTAACAGAGGCAAGGTGCGATCAAGTCGCAGGTTTAGCGATTTCAAAACATCGCCATGAGGGGACAAAAGGCCACGGGATCGATGCTTTGGTTATTTTGCTATTTACCACAAAGTTTATGATGTTTTGTGAGATATGCTGGCGGCAAGCTGTAGTTGTTAAGAGGTTGGTAGTTTTCGACCAGGGATGAAAAAAAGGTGCCTATATCACTCTAGTGTCAAGTCATAACTATAAAAGTTTGTGTTTCTACATAAACATAGCCCCATAGCGCTAATGTACGTGTTCATGTGGTTTGGGGCAATTGTGGGAAGAAGTACATGTATGTATAAAAGCTTTCACCGTCGGTAAGTGGTTGGGGTCATGATGACCATCATTAACACAAACTTAAGAAAAGTCATATATGTTCCAGTAAGAAAAGTCATATATGTTCCAGGAAGAAAAGTCATATATGTTCCAGTAAATACATAGGTGTTACCTTCTCGCCGAAAGTCGCATATCTTTGCAACAGGCTATTTATGCATAGGATTTTTGTTATTATTTTTAATTTTTATGTGCTTCCTTGTTTTTGTTTTGCAAGTGTAATGTTTGTGTTTGTCGTTGCTTGACATGAACACAGCTTTGATTCAGGACTCAGTTTACTCCCTTTTTGCAGGTGACTGATACTAAGCATACACAATATAAGACACTAAATATCCATGACGGGTATTTTTGACGCAGACATCGTGTCACATTTCTTATCTCTGCTCTAAGCAGATTAAAATGACTGAAATTTATGGGTTAAGTATTTAACGCCTCTTGTCATCAAGTCGCAGGTGGCTTTTATCACCAAGTCAATCTTGGTAATGACTAAAAGGAATAAATTAACGGGGTCAAAAACATATTTAAAAGCGTTTAACTCCTACCTTCTACCTGATGCTAAGAGAAACAGGGTAGTCGTTGTGAGCTATGCCGATGGCCTCTTTATGGGTCTGATGGTTTTGTGAATTGAGCTGACAGTAGGGAAGGGACTACTTGAGGATTTATGTGACGGCCTGATTCTATCCTATATCCCAACACATGTTACAGCTCAGATTAGACCGGGAATTACTAGTGGATTGAAAAATACAAAGGGGCCAAGTTCTTTTGACAGACTGTATGCGTTCAATACGCCTCCAAATTGAGTGCGGATCTGTTGGTATATAGCGCGGTGACACGCACAGAGGAACATTTCCCCTGGGAAGATCATCGAGGTCACAAGACACACGCCCATATACACTGTGTGCTGGTACGCTGTTCTATCATATGCTCCCACCTTCATTGATTATGAATCTTAAGGTAAGTCAAGGCGATATATTGACTCCAGTGTATAAGTCTGTTTGCTGAACATATGACAATATACTTACCTGTGCATACATGCTATAATGCCCCTAATAGGGACAACACTAGATCAGGCTGTTGTCAAGAAACTAACGCGTCATTAATCAAGAGGTGTCGACCACACCGGGTTACTTACAGGTTTTTATATGACTGCACGGTGAGTACACTGACTTGAGACTTAGGAGTTTCTCTATGGACACAAAATGATGGAAAACTTGTGCTACAATCTTAGATCTACCCAATTTCTCTATGGACACAAAATGATGAAAAACTTGTGCTACAATCTTAGATCTACCCAATCTCTCTATGGACACAAAATGATGGAAAACTTGTGCTACAATCTTAGATCTACCCAATTTCTCTATGGACACAAAATGATGAAAAACTTGTGCTACAATCTTAGATCTACCCAATCTCTCTGTGGACACAAAATGATGAAAAACTTGTGCTACAATCCTAGATCTACCCAATCTCTCTATGGACACAAAATGATGAAAAACTTGTGTTACAATCTTAGATCTACCCAATCTCTCTATGGACACAAAATGATGAAAAACTTGTGCTACAATCTTAGATCTACCCAATCTCTCTATGGACACAAAATGATGAAAAACTTGTGCTACAATCTTAGATCTACCCAATCTCTCTATGGACACAAAATGATGAAAAACTTGTGCTACAATCTTAGATCTACCCAATCTCTCTATGGACACAAAAATGATGAAAAACTTGTGCTGCAATCCTAGATCTACCCAATCTCTCTACGGACACAAAATGATGAAAAACTTGTGCTGCAATCCTAGATCTACCCAATCTCTCTACCTACACAAAATGATGAAAAACTTGTGCTGCAATCCTAGATCTACCCAATCTCTCTACCTACACAAAATGATGAAAAACTTGTGATACAATCTTAGATCTACCCAATCTCTCCGTGGACACAAAATGATGAAAAACTTGTGCTACAATCCTAGATCTACCCAATCTCTCTGTGGACACAAAATGATGAAAAACTTGTGCTACAATCTTAGATCTACCCAATCTCTCTATGGACACAAAATGATGAAAAACTTATGTTGCAATTCTAGATCTACCCTATCTCTCCGTGGACACAAAATGATGAAAAACTTGTGCTGCAATCCTAGATCTACCCAATCTCTCTATGGACACAAAATGATGAAAAACTTGTGTTACAATCCTAGATCTACCCAATCTCTCTATGGACACAAAATGATGAAAAACTTGTGCTGCAATCCTAGATCTGCCCAATCTCTCTATGGACACAAAATGATGAAAAACTTGTGTTACAATCCTAGATCTACCCAATCTCTCTATGGACACAAAATGAAGAAAAACTTGTGCTGCAATCCTAGATCTGCCGAATCTTATAAACACAAAATTATAAAACGGTCTGATACAAATAAGATTACCCAGGTCTCGTCTATATTGGAAAACTCGATGTTAAATTACACCTTAAGACTTCTCTAAGGTAAGGCGGGTAGGGCGGGTAGAGAAGGGTCATTGTATTCCACTCTCCCCATCGATCTTTACATCTGTTGTTACCGTACTCAAGACGATTCATCAATAGGGTAGGGATATGTATGTGTCGTAAGAGAGCATCGACATATGCTGGTAACAGATACATGAACAATTTGTATAACACAGACACACAGCCAGCATACATCATATACCTAGAGCTGTTGTGTACCATCGGTACGTGTCAGTTTCCAAGTAAGCAGTCACTTTCTGATTTGGGTTTGGAGAAATCCACTTTTGCATTTCCTTTTCAGAAGAAGCAGTTAGACGCATACTTGGAGTTCTATGTCAAGAAAAACAGTTCTTAGACAACTTAGGATTTGCACTGTGGAAGTTTATTCTGAAGAGCGATATGTAAAATACACTTATAGGAAGAGTAGCGAATTATTTTTAGAAGAAGGAAAAGATGTGCAAGCTTTCAAGTGAATATGTGATAACGGTATAAAGAAAGGAGGGCTACTAAGAGGTATTGGAATATACTGATGTGTTATAAACTCAGTTGTTGACACTTACCAGATGATATGCTCGGTGGAGACTTCTAATGATTCGTACTGAACTCTTGAGAGGAATAAGTAGCTTACAAGGCGGTTTAGATGGCTTCCGTGATGGCTTTGATGGCTTTTAAGGTGGTTTTGATGGTTTCCGTAATGGCTGTTATGGCTTACAGGGCGGTTTTGATGGCTTCCATGATGGCAGTTATGGCTTACAGGGCGGTTTTGATGGCTTCCGTGATGGCAGTTATGGCTTACAGGGCGGTTTTGATGGCTTCCATGATGGCAGTTATGGCTTACAGGACGGTTTTGATGGCTTCCATGATGGCAGTTATGGCTTACAGGACGGTTTTGATGGCTTCCGTGATGGCAGTTATGGCTTACAGGGCGGTTTTGATGGCTCCCATGATGGCAGTTATGACTTACAGGACGGTTTTGATGGCTTCCGTGATGGCAGTTATGGCTTACAATGCGGTTTTGATGGCTTCCGTGATGGCAGTTATGGCTTACAGGGGGGGGGTTGATGGCTTCCATGATGGCAGTTATGGCTTACGGGGGGTGGGGGGGGGTGATGGCTTCCATGATGGCAGTTATGGCTAACAGGGCGGTTTTGATGGTTTCCACGATGGTTGTGATTTCTTACAGGACGGTTTTGATGGTTTCCGTCATGGCTGTGATGGCTTACAGGATGGTTTTGATAGTTTCCGTCATGGCGGTGGATGTAAAACCTTGCATGGTGGTTTTGATGGCTGCATGATAGCTTTTTTTTCTTTATTCATCAGTTTCATTTACATACGATAAAAAATTGAAATAATATAACATGCTGACGGGATTAAAGCTCATTGAGCTTGCCCTGTTCCAAGATAAATAGAGTATATGAAAGATATACATGTATGTGTACTAGACTGTTGTCAATGTATAAGCAAATGCACATATACATGTATGTGTACTAGACTGTTGTCAGTGCATAGGCAAATACACATATACATGTATGTGTACTACACTGTTGTCAGTGTATAGGCAAATACACATATACATGTATGTGTACTACACTGTTGTCAGTGTATAGGCAAACCCACATATACATGTATGTGTACTACACTGTTGTCAGTGTATAGGCAAACGCACATGTATACATGTATGTGTACTACACTGTTGTCAGTGTATAGGCAAACGCACATGTATACATGTATATGTATTGGACTGTTGATAGTGTATAGACAAAAGCACATGTATACATGTATACGTACTAGACTACTGTCAGTGTGTAGGCAAACGCTCATATATACATGTGTATGTACTACACTGTTGTCAGTGTGTAGGCAAACGCACATATACATGTATACGTAATAAACTGTTGCCAGTATACATGCAAATGCAAATATACATGCATACGTACTAGACTGTTGTCAGTGTATAGGCAACCCCACATATATACATTTATATGTACTACACTGTTATCAGTGAATAGGCAAACACATATATACATGTATACGTACTACACTGTTGTCAGTGTAAAGGCAAACACAGGTATACATGTATGTATACTAGACTGTTGTCAGTGTATAGGCAAACCCACATATATACATGTAAATGTACTACACTGTTGTCAGTGTATAGGCAAACCCACATGTATACATGTATACATACTACACTGTTGTCAGTGCATAGGCAAACACATATATACATGTATATGTACTGCACTGTTGTCAGTGTATAGGCAAACACAGATATACATGTAAATGTACTGGACTGTTGTCAATGTATAGGTAAACGAACGCATGTATACATGTATACGTACTCGACTGCTGTCAGGGTATAGGTAAACGCACATGTATACGCACATGTACTAGATGGTTGTCAGTGTTTAAGCAAACGCACATGTATACATACTAGACTGTTGTTAGTGTACAGGCAAACGCACATATACATGTATACACCCTAGACTGCTGTCAGTGTACAGGCAAACGCACATATACATGTATACACCCTAGACTGCTGTCAGTGTATAGGCAAACGCACATATACTGATGCACACATAAAAAAGTACGCGTAAACAGATGTAAATACACTATTTACAGATAACAAGATTAGTCAGGAAAGCAAGAGAAACACGAGGGTTCAGTTTTTTTCTTGAAGAAATTCTTTTATTTTACTTTTAAATAATGACGTTGAAGTAATGGATTCAAGCAAAGGTGAGAGTTTACCCCATTCTCGTGGACAGCTGTGTTTTAGTGTATGGCTGGCTTAGGTTTTGTGTGAAAAGAAAGGTTTTGGGGATTTGATTCTGTGGGATAAAAGTGTGCCTTTTAAATTGGCGACTAAAATCGGCGGGTAGTTGGTATAGGTGATGGATGAATTTATGAGATAGTAAGACTTGAGAGAAAATGTTTAGCTTACAGATGTTAGGTAATTTCAATGTCATAAATAGAGGTTCAGTGTTGTGGCTTCCGTAATGGCTTCGATGGCCTAGAACACGTTTTTGACGGTTTCCAAGACGCTATTGATGGCTTCCGTGATGATCAGGAAGGCTTACAAGTTGGTTTTGGTGGCTTCTTTGATGGTAGTGGATGTAAAACCTTCAGTCTCTAAATGTTATTGTATTTTAAGACACGATTGATATAATGAATCTTTTGAAGCATAACAGAGGTAGCATTTTTTGTATGTCAATCTGAAAATTAACATCCATCTATGTTGTCGTGCCACGCACTTTTCTGCAAAAGCGAGGAATATTAATTTGGGTCCATCCGTCCATGTTTCCGGCTGTTCGTCCGTATCGCTAAGCTGTATCGGTACCACATTGTGGAGCTTGCTAAGAAGCTTTATCTGTTGTTGTCTGTTTGTCGGACTGCTTTTACGACGTGATCGAATATTTGTTATTTGATGGTACAAAGTGTATATAGGCTTTAATGCATGCCCTTATACCACATATACAATTAGACATTGAGAAGAAGGATAGTCACTATTGCCAAGGTCGACGGTTCATTTAAGTTATACTTTTTAAGG
The DNA here is from genome assembly GCF_032854445.1 of Liolophura sinensis. Classification (NCBI taxonomy): domain Eukaryota; kingdom Metazoa; phylum Mollusca; class Polyplacophora; order Chitonida; family Chitonidae; genus Liolophura; species Liolophura sinensis. The sequence goes on from NC_088300.1 coordinate 1,672,076, forward strand.
CTTATACAATAAATACGACATAAGATCAACTCTTGAACAATTTTCCTCAAACCTTCATTAACTTTGGCCTAGTCATGCAGAAGAGCCATATTGTTTGCTATTGTTTTATATATGTACAGATGAACTTTAATCATGAAGTATTTGTACTCGTATAGATCACACAGGTACATAGATCATGTGGTGAGGATTGATGTTGGGCTACTTGAATGAAGTGAGGGCCATACAGTGCAAACACATTCAAGTCGTTCGTATGTGTACCTGGGTATGTCCCTCTAACTTGATATAAAACCCTGTCCCCATAGTTTTTTGAAAAGATACATCTATATGAAAGTGTTTATGAAGTATATCATAAGTGTACCTGAACTGAAATTTCATTACAAACGACAGTTACAAATATTTTATTTTCTGTTATATTTCATGTCACGGGTATGACTTAGAACCTAATGAACTGTGTTTGCGTTGATAGCGCTGTAAATCCTTCTGGCAAAACTTATGTAACATCAACAAAGACGCAAAGAGCCTAGGCACGCTACCGCTAGCAGCAGTTTACAGCTATAAGAAAATGATAAATATTATAACATTAAAAAGTTCACGTCACAACCTGACGCTGTCTTCTAAATAGATCGCTAGAATATAATCGATCAGCGCAAATCCATTTGTATTTTACAATTATTTTAGAATATATCAGATAATTACCTTTGATAAAATACCAGCAAGGTAGGCTACACAGTGGATGACGACTCTTCGTATACCTTCATAACCGATGATTGAAAAGATATCTTACATTCCTTTTAGGTATAGTTTTAAGACTGCTAAATTATTGCAAAGTTTACCCCATGTCACTCAATACAAAGTCTGACAATTTACAGGCCTACCCACGAGTGCGCAGTTTATGGCCCCAAAAAACTATACAGAGGCCCACAGCACACACATAGTGAGCTTCAATAAAAAAAAACTATTGACAAAACCTGCATCTGTTCAAAATTGATTTGTGAGAGTAGATGTACAGACAAGCTGGTGTGAAATTCTATATCCTTGCCTTTACAGCATCGAATTTTCCGGAAAATGTTTTACCTGCTTTCGGGTAGACGAACTGATAAAGATCAATGCCTTATTGTTTTTCTATTTACCCATCCTCAGAAATCAGCGATTAGAAACTCAAGTGGTTATCTGATCATCAAAAGGAGAAATCAGTTTGATTTTATAAAGTTAGATGTGACTTTATATACTAATCATTGAAAGTACCTTTTAACATCTAGTAATTCTATTTAAGAAAAAAATTTCACAAAATACTGAAGTTTCATCAACTGTCAGTTCAAAGCCCATGATCACAACTATCCACATTTCATTGAAAACAATGTCATATAAATTACATGTATTCCAAACCTGAAAGTGGGGTATATTGTGTCTTGTTCATACATAAAGCTATTCATTTATTTGATTGTCGTTTAACGCCATACTCTCAGGAAATGACGACGAGGAGTCATTAGGTGTGTACATATATTGTGTCTTCCTGTAGCAGGGCGAGTCCATGCCACCAAAATGCTGCCGCCACTGAAGCATCACGTAGAAGACACCTGACATAACACCCCACCCAGTCACATTATGCTGACACTGGGCCAACCAGTCATGTTTCCATGCTCTAAACTCCCATTGCTTAGCGCCAAGCGAGGCGTCAGCAAGTACCATTTTGAAACAACATAGCAAACCCGACACCGGTAAATTTCTCATTATAATGCAATAAACAACATAGCAAGCCCGACACTGGTATATCTCTCATTATAAAGCAATAAACAACATAGCAAGCGTGGCACTGGTGTATCTCTCATTATAAACCAATAAAAAACATAGGAAACCCGACACCGATATATCTCTCATTATAATGCAATAAACAACATAGCAAGCCTGACACTGGTGTATCTCTCATTATAAAGCAATAAACAACATAGCAAATCTGACACCGGTAAATTTCTCATTATAATGCAATAAACAACATAGCAAGCCCGACACTGGTGTATCTCTCATTATAAAGCAATAAACAACATAGGAAACCCGACACCAATATATCTCTCATTATAATGCAATAAACAACATAGCAGGCCCGACACTGGTGTATCTCTCATTATAGAGCAATAAACAACATACCAAGCCCGACACTGGTGTATCTCTCATTATAAAGCAATAAACAAAATAGCAAACCCGACACCGGTATATATCTCATTATGAAGCAATAAACAACAGAGGAAACCCGACACCTGTATCCCTGTCATTAAGCATTAAAAAAAAACACGAACTGTAAAATAAGTACGACCCCTGTGACAGGAGGGCACTAACTGATATGATGACCACCGTGCACTAATTGGTATGATGACCACCTTGCACTTATTGGTATGATGACCACCGTGCACTAATTGGTATGATGACCACCGTGCACTAATTGGTATGATGACCACCGTGCACTTATTGGTATGATGACCACCGTGCACTAATTGGTATGATGACCACCGTGCACTTATTGGTATGATGACCACCGTGCACTAATTGGTATGATGACCACCGTGCACTTATTGGTATGATGACCACCGTGCACTAATTGGTATGATGACCACCGTGCACTTATTGGTATGATGACCACCGTGCACTAATTGATATGATGACCACCGTGCACTTATTGGTATGATGACCACCGTGCACTACTTGTCATGATAACCACTGTGCACAAATGGGAGACTCGAGGGCGAGCTACTCAGACGGTGCAAGTGATGCTAGAACGCATCGTTTTCTTCTCTGTCGTTGCAGTGCGTGTGTACTTCATATATGTTTTATGAGCACACGTACATCGATAATTGTGACATATCAAATAAAAAAACAAATGCGCTCACGGCTTTGGACCGTCTTGTTACAGACGGGAAGGCATTTTACGAGTTCCCCATTGGTATGATAAGCACAGTGCACTGATTGGTATGATGATAACCATGCACTTGAAATAGTGGTCATGGTGCACTTGGTTTAGCGGACATGGTGAACATGGAATAGCAGACTTCGTGTGTTAATTTGAAATAGTGACCACCGTGCACTAACTGGTATAGTGATCACCGTGCAAGGGAAATAGCGGACACCGTGTATTTGGAATAGCGGACACCGTGCATTAATTTGATATAGTATTCGCCGCGTACTTGGAATAGCGATCACCGTCCACTTGAAATAGCGGACAACGTGCATTTGGAATATCGAACACCCTGCATTTTGAATAACGGACACGGTCTATTTGGAATAACGGACACCGTGCATTTGGAAAAGCGGACACCGTGCAGTAATTGGTGTAGTGATCATCGTGCGCTTGAAATAGCTAGCACTGTACATCTTCATTAGATGATCTAAATCAGAACGATTCATTTATCAATAATACGAAGCACTCTAAATATGTACTTAAAAGATAAGAATAAAAAATGGCTTTTCGCATCATTAAATGTCTTTATGTGATATGACCGTTTCCTATGCACGACAGATTATTTTGGGATATTTACGAAAGTTGAAAGGTTGAAAAGGGGTAAACTATTTTAAGATTAAAAGCTGTATGGATGAAGATTGGTGTATTCATCGGAGCCTTGGTCACTATAACATATTCGACGGAGCCGTGATGACTATAGCACCTCTGAATATAGTGCTACTTCAAAGTTTTATTGCTACGCAAGCTAGCTAGCTTTAATTTGAAAACGCCCAAGGAGATATAAAAACGCGTTTGTTCATTGTACGTCTTTTCAGTTTGGGATCAATAAATTCAGCGTATCGCTGCCTTATAACGTGGTAAGAGGAGCTCATTATAACGATCAGAATCCATGCCACATCCTGTTTTATTGGGGATAAACACCCCGGATAAAAAGGTTAAGGTATACACTCCAGCTGTTAACACAAAATTCACAAGTACAACTAAAAGCCGGGATCTCAGCTAAATCAAATTTCATTTCATGCTGTTTTCCGTTCAGTTTGAGTCAAAGATCTGTAGTCATCCGACTATATACGCGTATAACTAGAAGATTAGAAGCTAGCTATTCTTTGCCAGATAAAAGCGCAGTCAGTAAGCGTTCCTTATTGATAAACAGTTTTCTCTCCAACAACTGTTTGCCCTACCGATATACTATACAGTCGTAAAAATGCCTGCTTACCTGTTCAAAGGGTGACCCCCCTCACTCCACTGACAATTATACTTTCAGAAAAGTCACTCATACGGTTTATTAAACCATGTAGGAAAGAATTAATATTAATCCCCACATCATTAATGTAACACATGCACCCGTACTACTTACAAAGACAAGTCCGGCTATAGCCAACATGACTGTTATATGCATAAACTCCACGTCAAGACCCGCTACAGCCAACATGACTGTTGTATGTATAACCTCCACGTCAAGTCCCGCTACAGCCAACATGACTGTTGTATGTATAACCTCCACGTCAAGACCGGCTACAGACAACATGACTGTTGTATGTATAACCTCCACGTCAACACCGGCTACAGCCAACATGACTGTTGTGTGTATAACCTCCACGTCAAGTCCTGCTACAGCCAACATGACTGTTGCATGTATAACCTCCATGTCAAGTCTCGCTACAGCCAACATGACTGTTGTATTTATAACCTCCACGTCAGTACCGGCTACAGCCAAAATGACTGTTGTATGTATAACCTCCATGTCAAGTCCTGCTACAGACAACATGACTGTTGTATGTATAACCTCCACGTCAAGTCCCGCTACAGCCAACATGACTGTTGTATGTATAACCTCCACGTCAAGTCCTGCTACAGCTAACATGACTGTTGTATTATAACCTCCACGTCAAGTCCTGCTACAACCAATATGACTGTTGTATTATAACCTCCGCGTCAAGTCCGGCTACAGCCAACATGACTGTTGTACGTATAACCCCCACGTCAAGTTCGGCTACAGCCAATTTGACTGTTGTATGTATAACCTCCACGTCAAGTCCGGCTACAACCAACATGACTGTTGTACGTATAACCTCCACATCAAGACCGGCCACAGCCAACATGAAAAAGTCAAATATGTTTTGGCATTATTGAAACTTGGTGAAAGTGCCTCCTTCTCAAGTTAATGTGACACACCCACTGGAATATCCTTATTCATTTTGTATACATTTATTTGTACTTTCTCCGGAACTCGATATGGACATCATTTTGGAGAAAGGCGCCTTTTTAATTGTATGTATACTTATTTCCTTAGCTTTTGAACCTGTTTCCCACATTTGTTAGATCCCTCCCTTTTTACCATGTTTCAGACAGGCACATGCTTTTGTGGAGCTACGTGTACTCGGCTTCACTTGAATGAAGTTGGTGACCCAAAATAAAACCTTACTAAATCGAGAAATAAGAGCAAATACGTTGTCCAGACTTAAGTCATGCATGTTTGCAGATCATCGGAACAAGTACTCTAGAATTCATGTAACTGATTGTAAAGTTCAGGCATAGACCGATGACGTGACGTCTGAGTGCAGCCTGCACTCCGGGATGCCGAGGTTAAAACATGCATTCTTTTGTATAAGTTACAAGTGGTTGTGATATAAGTGAAGCGAGATTAGATTGGCTGTGGGTGTGTCAGCTTTCCATAACCGGTTAAAAAACTAAGTAGGCATAGATCGCTATTTGATACTAACAGTAGGTGTACTTTAAACACATAAAGGAAATAAAGGCAGAACCGTATAGAGTAAAGCATGTGTACAATTCAAAGCAGAACCGTATAGAGTAAAGCATGTGTACAATTTAAGGCAGAACCGTATAGAGTGAAGCATGTGTACAATTCAAGGCGGAACCGTATAGAGTAAAGCATGTGTACAATTTAAGGCGGAACCGTATAGAGTAAAGCATGTGTACAGTTCAAGGCGGAACCGTATAGAGTAAAGCATGTGTACAAATCAAGGCGGAACCGTATAGAGTAAAGCATGTGCACAATTCAAGGCGGAACCGTATAGAGTAAAGCATGTGTACAGTTCAAGGCGGAACCGTATAGAGTAAAGCATGTGTACAATTCAAGGCGGAACCGTATAGAGTAAAGCATGTGTACAATTCAAGGCGGAACCGTACAGATTAAAGCATGTGTACAATTCAAGGCGGAACCGTATAGAGTAAAGCATGTGTACAATTCAAGGGAGAACCGTATAGAGTAAAGCATGTGTACAATTCAAGGTGAACGAAAACAAGATACACGTAACAACGTCCTTAATGACAACAAAACTGCAAGTGTTCGGGTGATGGCTGATACATCAGCAAACCGATACTGTATGAACTAGCCCCAGAATCGTCAAGTTGTCTTAGACTTAAATCAGACTTATTCTTAACCTCAAAAGTTTTACTACTTTCGTAGCAAATTGAAAATTAACATTAAAATTCAAACCTAAGTTCAGAGATAGTTTGGAGTTCTACTTCCTTGCCGACGTCATGTCTTGTCCTTTATTCCATTTTTAGGTAACTGTGTTCAATACGAGCCACCTTCATGGCTCTGTCGTAAGGAATTAAATTTAAACTTTCCACCTGATTTCTTCAAGATATTCGAAACTGAAACTGAATTGCCTATGTTGAAATCGTCTTCAACTGTACAGAGCCTACATGTCCATGTTAGACGCTCAATCCTGAGATAGCCATTGTCTTCTTTAATTCTTATGGAGTGGACTTCCTTCAAGGTGTGGAGGTAAAATCAGTACCAGTACCAATATGCAGTACTGTGATAGTATCAGTTAAAACATCGCCGTTTTTGTGATGTAACTAACATGTAATGTTGCAAGTGTAGAACTGCATTCAGTTTACTTCATCCTTTTTTTCAAAACGGTTTGCGATTTAGTTGTGCCTAGTCCTGTTTCTATTGTAGTTTGTTGGCCTAGTCCTGTTTCTGTTATAGTTTGCTGGCCTAGTCCTGTTTCTGATATAGTTTGTTGGCCTAGTCCTGTTTCTGTTATAGTTTGCTGGCCTAGTCCTGTTTCTATTATAGTTTGTTGGCCTAGTCCTGTTTCTATTATAGTTTGCTGGCTATAGTTGGCGTTGAAGGGAGACTTTATCTTACATTACCATGTGTCAGCTAGGAGTGTGGTTATGGACAGCATACATGGTGCCTGGTTATTGTGGGTAAATAGATGTAGATAATCAAGTTTTCTGCTTCTTGGATGTTGACAATTTACATTGTGTATATATTTCACTTGTTCTATCAATGTTGAGATTTTGTCTTGTGTACAGACGTACTTATAGATCTTCTTCTCGTTTATATGCCCTTAGCTCGTAAGTGCGTGTTGAGATTTTGTCTAGTATACATATGTACAGTTTATATGCCATAGACTCGTCTGTTGTGTGAATGTTGACATTTTGTCATGCATACATATGTACAGTTTATATGCCATGGGCTCGTCTGTTGTGTGAATGTTGACATTTTGTCATGCATACATATGTACAGTTTATATGCCATGGGCTCGTCTGTTGTGTGAATGTTGACATTTTGTCTGGTATACATATGTACGGTTTATATGCCATCAGCCCCTCTGCTGTGTGAATGTTGACATTTTGTCTAGTATACATATGTACAGTTTATATGCAATCAGCTCGTCTGCTGTGTGAATGTTGACATTTTGTCTAGTATACATATGTACAGTTTATATGCCATCAGCTCCTCTGCTGTGTGAATGTTGACATTTTGTCATGCATACATATGTACAGTTTATATGCAATCAGCTCGTCTGCTGTGTGAATGTTGACATTTTGTCATGCATACATATGTACAGTTTATATGCAATCAGCTCGTCTGTTGTGTGAATGTTGACATTTTGTCATGCATACATATGTACAGTTTATATGCAATCAGCTCGTCTGTTGTGTGAATGTTGACATTTTGTCATGCATACATATGTACAGTTTATATGCAATCAGCTCGTCTGTTGTGTGAATGTTGACATTTTGTCATGCATACATATGTACAGTTTATATGCCATAGACTCGTCTGTTGTGTGAATGTTGACATTTTGTCATGCATACATATGTACAGATATATGCAATCAGCTCGTCTGCTGTGTGAATGTTGACATTTTGTCATGCATACATATGTACAGTTTATATGCCATAGACTCGTCTGTTGTGTGAATGTTGACATTTTGTCTGGTATACATATGTACAGTTTATATGCCATGGGCTCGTCTGCTGTGTGAATGTTGACATTTTGTCTAGTATACATATGTACAGTTTATATGCCATCAGCTCCTCTGCTGTGTGAATGTTGACATTTTGTCTAGTATACATATTTACAGTTTATATGCAATCAGCTCCTCTGCTGTGTGAATGTTGACATTTTGTCTAGTATACATATGTACGGTTTATATGCCATAGACTCGTCTGTTGTGTGAATGTTGACATTTTGTCATGCATACATATGTACAGTTTATATGCAATCAGCTCGTCTGCTGTGTGAATGTTGACATTTTGTCATGCATACATATGTACAGTTTATATGCCATAGACTCGTCTGTTGTGTGAATGTTGACATTTTGTCATGCATACATATGTACAGTTTATATGCAATCAGCTCGTCTGCTGTGTGAATGTTGACATTTTGTCATGCATACATATGTACAGTTTATATGCCATAGACTCGTCTGTTGTGTGAATGTTGACATTTTGTCATGCATACATATGTACAGTTTATATGCAATCAGCTCGTCTGCTGTGTGAATGTTGACATTTTGTCATGCATACATATGTACAGTTTATATGCCATAGACTCGTCTGTTGTGTGAATGTTGACATTTTGTCTGGTATACATATGTACAGTTTATATGCCATCAGCTCCTCTGCTGTGTGAATGTTGACATTTTGTCTAGTATACATATGTACAGTTTATATGCCATCAGCTCCTCTGCTGTGTGAATGTTGACATTTTGTCATGCATACATATGTACAGTTTATATGCAATCAGCTCCTCTGCTGTGTGAATGTTGACATTTTGTCTAGTATACATATGTACAGTTTATATGCAATCAGCTCGTCTGTTGTGTGAATGTTGACATTTTGTCATGCATACATATGTACAGTTTATATGCCATGGGCTCGTCTGTTGTGTGAATGTTGACATTTTGTCTGGTATACATATGTACAGTTTATATGCCATCAGATCCTCTGCTGTGTGAATGTTGACATTTTGTCTGGTATACATATGTACAGTTTATATGCCATGGGCTCGTCTGTTGTGGGAATGTTGACATTTTGTCATGCATACAGATGTACAGTTTATATGCCATGGGCTCCTCTGTTGTGTGAATGTTGACATTTTGTCTGGTATACATGTATACAGTTTATATGCCATCAGCTTGTTTCTTGTGTGAATGTTGACATTTTTTCTTCCATACATATGTACACTTTATATGCCATGGGCTCGTTCGTTGTGTGAATGTCAACATTTTGTCTCCCATACATATGTACAGTTTATATGTCCTGGGCTCGTCTGTTATATGAATGTTGACATTTTGTCTTGTATACATATGTACAGTTTATATGCCATGGGCACCTCCGTTGAGTGAATGTTGAGATTTTGTCTGGTATACATATGTACGTTCTATATGCCATCAGCTGGATTGTGGTGTGAATGTTGACATTTTGTCTTGTATACATATGTACACTTTACATGCCATCAGCTCGTCTGTTGAGTGAATGTTGACATTTTGTCCGGTATACATATGTACAGTTTATATGTCATGGGCTCGTCTGTTGAGTGAATGTTGACATTTAGTCTGGTATACATATATATATATATATACAGTTTATATGCCATCAGCCCTGCCGCTGTGTGAATGTTGACATTTTGTCATGCATACATATGTACAGTTTATATGCCATGGGCTCGTCTGTTGTGTGAATGTTGACATTTTGTCTGGTATACATACATATGTACAGTTTACATGCCATGGGCTCATCTGTTTTGTGAATGTTGACATTTTGTCATGCATACATATGTACAGTTTATATGCCATCAGCTTGTTTGTTGATTAAATGTTGACATTTAGTCTGGTATACATATATACAGTTTTTATGCCATCAGCCCCTCTGCTGTGCGAATGTTGACATTTTGTCCTGTGTACATATGTACAGTTTATATGCTACGGGCTCGTCTGTTGTGTGAATGTTGACATTTTGTCCTGTATACATATGTACAGTTTATATGCCATGGGCTTGTCTGTTAAGTGAATGTTCACATTTTGTCTGGTATACATATATACAGTTTATATGCCATCAGCTTGTTTGTTGAGTAAATGTTGACATTTTGTCTGGTATACATATGTACAGTGTATATGCCATGGGCTCGTCTGTTGTGTGAATGTTGATATTTTGTCATGCATACAGATGTACAGTTTATATGCCATGGGCTCCTCTGTTGTGTGAATGTTGACATTTTGTCTTGTATACATATGTACAGTTTATATGCCATGGGCTCGTCTGCTGTGTGAATGTTGACATTTTGTCCTGTATACATATGTACAGTTTACATGCCATCAGCTCGTCTGTTGAGTGAATGTTGACATTTTGTCTTGTATACATATGTACAGTTTACATGCCATGGGCTCCTCTGTTGAGTGAATGTTGACATTTTGAGTGAATGTTGACATTTTGTCTGGTATACATATGTACAGTTTATATGCCATCACCTTCTCTGCTGTGAGAATGTTGACATTTTGTTTTGTATACATATATACAGTGTATATGCCATCAGCTCGTCTGTTGTGTGAACGTTGACATTTTGTCATGCATACATATGTACAGTTTATATGCCATCAGCTCGTCTGTTGAGTGAATGTTGACATTTTGTCTGGTATACATATATACAGTTTATATGCCATTAGCTCGTTTGTTGAGGGAATGTTGACATTTAGTCTGGTATACATGTATACAGTTTATATGCCATCAGCTCCTCTGCTGTGTGAATGTTGACATTTTGTCATGCATACATATGTACAGTTTATATGCCATGGGCTCGTTTGTTGTGTGAATGTTGACATTTTGTCTGGTATACATATGTACAGTTTATATGCCATGGGCTCGTCTGCTGTGTGAATGTTGACATTTTGTCCTGTATACATATGTACAGTTTACATGCCATCAGCTCGTCTGTTGAGTGAATGTTGAGATTTTGTCCTGTATACATATGTACAGTTTACATGCCATGGGCTCCTCTGTTGAGTGAATGTTGACATTTTGAGTGAATGTTGACATTTTGTCTGGTATACATATGTACAGTTTATATGCCATCAGCTCGTTTGTTGAGTAAATGTTGACATTTAGTCTGGTATACATATGTACAGTGTATATGCCATCAGCTCGTTCGTTGTGTGAATTTTGACATTTTATGCGAATCATGTATTTACAGGTCTTCACTTTGGTTCTCGTCCTGACGATGCTACCCATCATTACGAGCACATGCAGCCACGTATGTGATATGCACGGGCCGCTCAGCGTGAATCACTGTGAGCTAACATACGGCGATTCACCGGTGATGATCCGGGCGTGTTGCCTGAAAGGCGATCTGTACTGCCCGCCTGTCACCTGTACCGACTATAAGGATGTCTCTCAGCTGGAGCCTACCTATGACGTGGATGCCATTATTCAAGACGACACCGCTCAAACTTGTGACTGCACAGTAGTCACCTGCGTGACGTCAAACTACGCAACCTGTTCAACATGCGCGCCATGACGTCACGGCGCAGACTGCTGCTACGAAAACCAACTATACACGACCATGGCCTTTGCCTCAGGCAATATATGATTTGAAATAGCTCCGGGCCGAAATAACATATTTTCAAGAACATTCTATCCACGATATCAGATAAGATACATAGCTTTGGATATATAAATACAGGCCTATAATAAGCGGACCTTGTTGCCTGAAACCTTGTACTTGTATTCAGTATCAGTATCGGGTACTGATCAAATTTACAAGCATTTAACATCAAATGATCGCTGAACAATCAGTTGACATAGTTATGAATGGACTTGACAGACAAAAAGTTATAAATCAAGACACTTGCTAAAAATGTTATTATGTACATAACAGGTTCACCTGTACCTGTTCACCACAGCACAAACTTCGACGTATGTATTAAAGAAAACATGTAAAAGAAATCTCTCTGATTTCGAAAATGAATTAAAAAATCATCAGATTGCTTTTTGTTTTTGAAAGTTAGAAGGCTTTCTCTTTTTTAATGTTATGTGTATTACTTTTTTATAAGAACACATAGGCCGAATTGAAACCTTGACGTCGATCGGGTTTGCGGAAGAGGTCCTTAGAGTGCGTGTAATGTGCAGGATGGATTTCCACCGTTCTTTTATCTAGTACTGCTTCACTGACACGATTTACCGAAGGCAAACTGCCCCACGCGAGCCATTACTCAGATAGTGGTCAACCAGTCGTTGCACTATCTCTTTTATGCTACAACTTACTTTTTTAAGGTCTTAGGTGTGACCCGACTCAGGATTGACCCTGGATCTACCGTCTCCCGAAGTGGGCGCTCTACCCACTGTGCCATCGAGGGCGGTCATGGTACACACACACGAAGGATATAGGAGTAGACGCATCCGTTTCTTTCACCCAAAACTTCGCACAATGCAAAATACATAACGCAGCCCAACGTCCGATACCACAGGCACATTTCTCAAAGCAATTTGGGGTTTCAGTCTAAAACTGTAATCCAAACGACAGATGAAAAGGACACATTTAACACTTGGTTTTTATTTCTTCACACGTGTTATGATGTGGCTTGACATATAAAACTACAAAAAGCTTATCAATTTTCTTCTTGGGTCGCAAAAAGGGCTTTAAATTAAACCTGTGGTAAGGCTATATAGCGGTCATTCCGGAAATTAACTAGACTACTGTGGTGACATCAACAGTGATAGCTGTAAAAACAACATTGTTCGGGGGAAAGTCCAAATTGGGGGCGCTAAGCTGGTCCTGCATTCTCAGTAGGTTCATCGATGACGTCATTTCTGAATATTCCCAAACAATAAGGGAAAAATAGAGGGTTTATTAAGAAATAGCAAATTGCCTTAAAAAACATGAAAAATTTTCTCTCGTTTTGTGGCATATCTGCCTTCATGTTACTAGCTATAATCCTCGTTTTATAGTACCATTTGTATCTGCATATCTGTCTACATGTATGTCCCTATGGCTGTCCTCATGTTCGTCCGTAAGTCTGTCCGTCCGAATGTCCGTCCATATATCCGTCCCATCGTCCATACGTACGTATGTATGTAAGCTTGAAGTGTTATGTTAAGCATTTCATCAATTTTAACTCTAACGACCTAATGACCAGAAAAAAGAGGTGAAGAGAAGCTGCTGAAGATCAATAAAGTTCTTCCTCTTCAAAAAGTGTAAGTGGCACTGAATGGGAAAAGCTAACATCCAAACGGAGTTGTTCAATGATCCACATTCATGATTCAAAAGGCACAAGAAAGAAAAAGTAAGAAAAAATTAAGTTTGAAGATTTCCTTTAAAAAAATGTCATATTTATTTGGCGAAACTGTACAATTGTTGACCAAGACTATCAAAAACAATACCATCAGCTGGTGCCAATGTATCTTGGAAATCATCAGTCTGAGACGGACTTGACTGACAACTGAGGACCAAGAAAAACATCACGCACCAGTCGACCGGAAAGAGCTATACCATATGGCTCAAGTTTGAGGTTTACCTCACATATTTTAGACACTGCTTTTCCCCAGTGGCTGAATTTAAGAACAGCACATAATTCCGTCTACAATTTCTTTAAACACAAATTGTAAGTACAATTTCAAAATGCAGCAGGGACACACTGAAGGTTAAAAATCTGAATGCAATCTGATCTAAGATGCTTTATAATTAACACGCCTGATGCAGCTAAAATTGCAATGAAACAGATCTTCATGATCAGAACAAAATACAGAGAAATCATAAATGATTTTACTGTTTATTCCTGAGGAAAAGCTCACAGTTCACAAGTTACAATCTCACTCCACAGACCACAGAAATTCCCATCCCCAGGGTAGAGAAATAACACAGACAAGTCAAGCACCTGCTGCAGTACTAGTACCAGTATAAGTCAAGCACCTGCCGCAGTACTAGTACCTGTACAAGTCAAGCATCTGCTGCAGTACTAGTACCGGTACTCAGCAAACATCTCAAGATTACACATGGCAAACACAGGGAAAAGGTCAACTATTGCAAACCAAAAAATCAATGTATGATCCAAATACAATATTCTCATACTGAAATAAAAGCTTTGAAACTCATAGCAAAATAATGTTCACTTTACCTTGTCTTCTGACATTGAACAAGGCCAAATTTGCTGATAGTATTTAACTATATATAGCCCTTCCAAGATAAAAGTCTGCTCTCTACAGGTCAAAAACTATTAATTATGAAGAAATAAATACATTCTGCCATAGTGACAATGATAATGAAATATGTACAAACCAATGGAATTAAAATAAATATGATATTAAGATTAAATGGAATATTCCCAAGTAGCAACTTTTTTAGGTGGGGATACATGTAGATATTGGTACATATAGAGTAGGGTAAAAATCTGGAAAGAAAACAGGACAATACAGTATTACAAAGGGACAGCTTGAACAAAGGCAAAAGCATCACTGTAAAACAAAAAAAGGAAAACAGATTAAGATAATAACAAGATAAACTAACATGAATGTATGTCCTGTAAATTGTTTTCATAGAGAAAAAGTGATAAAATAAGCCCAATTTACTGGGGGCAAGCTGCAGAAACAGAAAAGTAACAGCTCATTGTATAACAAACAGTCAAGAAAATATGACTATAATTACGTGTTGAGACAGAGGAGAACACTAACCGTATTCCCAGCTTACAAAACAAGACAAGTTTATACACAATTCACAGTAAAAAAAATCACACACAAAAATTACAACACAACATCAGAGTTCAAACGTAAAGACTACTGATAAAGCAAACAGATATCCCAGCAGATATAAGTGTCCTAAAGTGAAGATTACGATGACTGTAAACTCAATAACCATATTGCAGCTCTTTACAGGTGATGAAGACACACGTCAGATCACCAGGTGCAATATTATTTTTCCAATGAAAGGTCTCTTTGTATAGAGTTGATGTATAAGCAGGTTTTCTTCTTAAACATTTCCTTCACCATTTAATTTCTTTTTCAATTTTTTTTTCTTTTTTCATACCTTTACAAACCAAGGTAAATTTAAGCTATCATATTTGCGACTGAAAAAATCTCATTTCTGTTTACAAGTACAAAAAAATGTCTTAAATAGATCACACTTAAAATAGAATTTTTAATCAAACGGTGCACACTAGCAATTAATTTTTAATTATTTCATAGTCATTTCCAATGGCAGGTGAGAAAGGATTTATTCCAAGACCCCCAAATGAACTGTAATTCTTCAACATCTTCCTAAGGACACACTGAAGTACACATGAATAGCCTTCACATGTACAACGCACCCAAGTAACAGCTGTGGTAACATTTTGTAACATTTATACAACAGATCATGCTGATACGCTTGTAATTCCTATTTTATTTCATTATTATTATTATTAATAATAATTACAGAAAATAAAGTTTGTTGATGGACAGTTAAATTCCAAAACGAAGCAAAAAGTAGCCTGATACAATGATAGCAGAAAATGTGAGACAAGATGAAGGATTAGAGTTGTGAGTATATGTATTACTTTACTGAGTCTGCTGATAGGACAGCCAGCCACAGCACAGAACACAAGAGGCCAGTCAACAGTCGGTAGCAGCACTTGCCAGTCTCCTAGGCTATGGAGGAGTGTTTGTGTGGGTGAGGGGAATTATATAAATACCCTCACACACACATAAAGCATTAAAAATCCTAAACAGTAAAACACAAAATTGGCAGTATTCAAAAAGCAATGCTGGGCAACAGCACAAGTCAGGCCTATACACACCTGTACAAGATATGTCAACCTGTGACTAGTCAGTAAGGTTCTACACCTGCCTACACAACACTGGGTACGTGATGGAACTCAGTGAGCACTAGTACATCTGAATGCACCGAGTCTGACCCAGAAGTACATTAAACATCCTGTAACAATTCATTATAAAACACATTAACCTTAGTTCTGATAACTTACTGTAAAATCTTAACACAGAGTTAACATAGTATGACAGGTCTTCAATACAGGTACCATCAATCTTATGAAGGGATGCAGCTTTACAGTAAGGGAAAGTTTTGGAATTCATTTTTCCTTTGATGAATTTTCAATAATTTGTTACTAAAGTAGAATAAGTAAATATAAATCCATTATCATCATCAAACCAAATTCCCAGATACAGAATAAATTTAAGTAAAGATGCTTCACAATGCAGCAAAAAAACCTTAGTGACCTCCTTTAATTTTATGCTTGATATTTGAATACAATTCTGTGATACAATCTTAGAAAATACCTGGTGCCTTCCAGATGTAGCACATCTGACTTTTTACCCACCCACTACATAAACAAGATCTTTATAAAAATACATTTTTCAGCTCAAAAAACAGCAATGCAAAAAAAATAAAACAGTCCTATTCAATATAAAGCTGTGTACATTCACCTTCATTAGAGACCACCTGTCAGAAAGACGGGATGTCAGAACAAGAACAGTTGTGAGCTGAAGGTATTTACGAGAGTCCCACTCAAAGAGTCAATGCAAATCAGTTTATAAATGCAAAAAAACAAACATGTTGGGAAATTACTAGTACAAGTCTCAGTTATGTACTGTAGGTTATCAAATTTCACACAGCAGTCAAGTACAAAATATGTGTGTCAAAATACAGAATTTGAAATAGCTCACAGACTTCTGAAATGGTATTGTCAGTGTTCTGGGATTCAAACAATTCTTCTTGTAATCTTGTACATGAGCCAATACTCATTCTTTATCATGTGAACATACCATTACAACAGATATGTCATTACCACAGAATAATAATACTATTGTGTGAAGAATTAAGCTCACTTATACAGGAGTAAACTCTTCAACATTTCATATTCACCATTGCAATTTTTTCGAAAGTTTTCCATGGTGCACATTTTCAAGAAATGTTCCTACTCCTGAAAACAAAGAGAGGATGACATAACATTGCTTAATTCAAATTCCACTCCAGGCAATTGAATCTCATATATAAAAAAATTATTACAAAAGTTCACTGTTACATTTATTTGAGGAAAAATGTAGCCAGGCCTACAAAAGATTATGGTTTGTGGCCAGATAAAATCAGAGCTCCTCATGCTGCTTTACATCTCTTGTATTCAGCAAACAGTTTGGTAGTTAAACTGTTTAAACTATAACAACAAACAGGGCTTCAAGGCTGTTACTTTCTTGGATTCTGAATGGCCCAAACCCACTTTAAATAATTCAGGCTCAGTTAGGCTCAAGTGTAAACACTGATACATCAATTCACTTAGACATTTAATTGGGCCATCGTTTTTAAGTGCTGTGTTGTGGTGGTTGTTGTTTTCAAAACATTTGAAAGTTTCCTTTGCCACATTGTCCACAGGACAACAGCCACACTGTCCACAGGAGACCAGGAAAGATAAGAGAGAATGAGGTTCTTCAAGACAAAGAAATTCGACTAGTCTTCATGCTACACCTAATACCTGAGTGGAGCATGTGTACACTGTAAGTTAAACGGATCTCAACCAGCAGAAACCAAGAGAAAGAACATATCACTTTATTAACTTACCACTGAAGCACCATCAAACAGCATGTTGTCACCTTTAACCTGCGGTAAAGATGCATTCCTCATGCCTACAACGACACAATTATTTAACTATCAAAACTTTACAACAACAGACTCAGTCAAAGAGAAAGCCATTTATAATGGAATCAATCCTTCCCTCACATAAAGAGATTTCTTGTTTACATTTCAGTCAGAGAAAGTACAAGGGATTCATGACAGTTTAAAAGATGAAATATTACCGCTGAAAGTTTACAGTATTAAATTTATTGCATTATCATTGTATTTCATGGTTATTATTTGTACTACACTAAATAATTCTGATCACATCAAGGGAGTACTCACCTTGTTTTACATAATCATGTAATTCTTCTTGTAAGGACTTCTCATTGACAGCCCCTTTATCACCAGCAAGAGGGGTTCTCTCCCTTTGAGACTCACCTATTGAATGGCAGCTCTCTGCGGTAGCTGGTTGGCCATCTTTTGTACCACTGACAGAGCTACAGTCATCAGTCTGTTTCTCTGTTAGTCTGCCTGTCTCAGTATTATCAGGTTGAACGTTTGTGTGCTCAGCACACTTGTCGTCCAATTGAGTGTAGGAGCTTTCAGTGGTTTCAACATTACCTGCACATTTATCGTCTGACAGAGCTTCTATGTTGTCAGCGTTACCTGCACACTGGGGATCATCAGGGGATTCGGTCATGTGGTGGGGCTGGCTGCTGTCCTTGGGTATTTCAGAGTCTGCAGTAGAGGGTGTACTGTCTCCACCAGCCAGAGAGCTCTCCACAGCTTTACCGCACTCTGCGCTCTCTGCAGGACTAACATTTGATGTTTGCTCAGCAGCTTTAAGCGGACTCTTCTTGGGGCTGTGTTTTGGGCTGAATGTGGGGCTTCCCCCCTTTTCCATCTCAGCGGCCCAGTCCAGGATTTTGACATGGTCTGTCGGAGTTTTGAGAGGGGTTAAAGGAGACAGAGCCTGAGATGCCGGATCTGATTTCTCAGGAATTTTTAGCTCCACATTAATCTTGAGGGTTTCTCTCTCAGAAGAGGACCTTGGTGTGGCCACAGGTGTGTTTTCTGAGGACTTCTCGCCTGTTTCAGCTTCTGATCCTGTCATGCTAAGCTCTGGAGCAGAACTCTCGGCAGTGTCTGTCTGAAACTGAATTTGGCTTCCATGCTGCAGTTGAGGAGGACTCTGCGGATCCTCCCCTTCCTCCCCAAAGCTGTCATCCATCCCATAAAACTCGTCATCTTCAGGGATATCCTCCCACTCGTCAGACGCCCCAGTACTCACACTGTGGCTGGACTTGCTCAGGGAGGCACCTTCCTTCTGTGAGTCATCCTCCTCTTGATGAGGATTGTTCTGCTCCTCCACTAGTTCTCCTGCTTTTTCCTCCCCCTTTTTATGCATCAGTCCCACATCCTCCACACTATCCTCCATACAATCCTCCTGGTAGTCCTCTCCCGTGTAACTAGGGGTGTGGTCCACGGAGGACAGCTCAGGGACAGGTGTTGCTTCCTTAGATCGTATCGCAGGCAGGAAATCCTCTGGAGAGGTCTGTTCAGCGATCAGCTCTGCATCCGCAAATATGTCATCCTCCCAATACTCCTCCCCAGATTCATGTTTCGGTGGGGCCACGGTTTTGGATGGGCTTTTCCTTTTTGATTTAGACTTGCCATTGCGCTGCCCATTTTTCTCCTGTGAACCTGCCCTGCCACTGTTGTGGTTTCTGGTCCTGTGGTTGTTGTTGTCTGCATACTCCACCTCCACGCTGTGGTCCCCGGGGGAGTTATCAAACTTGACCACGAGGAGGTCCTCCTGCTGCTCCACCTTTCTCGACTGATCATCACTCCCAGATGACGTGCTGCGGACACGTGGGGCCCCTCGACCACGCCCTCTGCCTCTGCCTCGCCCTCTTCCACGAGCCCCTTGAGGTTTGCCATGATCAGATGGCATACCTACAAATGCAAATACATGAAATATAACTTCAGAGCAACAGATAAATAGAGGTATTAGCTAACAGCTCTTTATAAGAACAGCTGTTGGTTAATACTTCAGGCAAATAAATTGAGAGCAATGTCCTAGCATTAATTGCAAATCGAAATCAAAGTATTTATTTACAGCATGGGAAATGTTGATCATGTATTTGTAATAAATGTTTTAATGACAAGTCAAATCTGGATTGGCAGGTCAAAAAAATGGACACTTTGGAATAAGAAGGCCGATTAGATCTAGGTGAATCGAGGAGATTCAGCATTTCAAGCCCTGCATTTCAAGTATCATAGCTACAGTGAATCAGCAAGTTGATAGAAAAAAAGAGGGGTAAAACTTGGAGCCCACTGAGCTCAGGGGCAAACACACCTATACCGAACACACACATGTTGGTGGAAAAATAATAATGTGTATGAAAACAAATTTTAGTGGTTCTTTCGATTCCTTTATTTTAGTACATGATATTAAGAGAAAACAAAAAATCAACGGACTGAGGGAAAATCTTATATTCCAATATGCATACTGGCTTTTATCACAATGTTTTTGAGAGCCTTTTTCTGGTTTGTGCTGTCTCATCTGAACTCATACAACACTAGCCACCATAATCCTAACACACAGCATGTGACATAATACAGATAAAATATCAAACAATGCACATAAAGTGCTGAGGTGTACATAAAGTATATCCATCAGTTCACAAAAACAATCATAAACATACAGAGGGTGATGTAAAATGTGTTTATTACATTGCTAGCTACCACCACAGCTGGCACCTCTGACCACCTTGATGTTGCATCTCTTTAAGTGACGTCCCATCTGCCTATTCTGACTATGGATGTCCATGTAACTGGTAAGACGATGTTGGTGGTTCATGTAACCACTGATGGGTTCACCTACATGATATTGCCTGACACCTGATACAGCAAGGCTTCTGATGTCAAAGGTCAAAGCAATGCTGCATTACAACCTGCACCAACAAACTGATGAAACTCCTGTTTTTTGTACAAAATCTTATAACACTCTACTTTGTAGAAGCAATGATGATGAAGTAGCAAAGCCAGTATTTCTGGTCCCATGTCAGTGCTATTATTGCTATAGAATACTGCAGTTCTAACATTCACAGATGACAATATTCCAGCTGAAATGCGCACTGTTAATGTCATAATTGACAGTAGATCCATTGTTACACGTCAAATTGAAACTGTGGCTCTGCTGACGATGCAACTGCATGTACACAGCATTTGAGCGCACATCGGTCACAGCTGCGACCTATAATGTGCATTTCCCAGAAACACCAATCAATCACTTGATGATCCAGGATGATGTCAAAGAGCTCAAATACAAGCACAGGTGCAGCACATCAACCAGGTGAGGGTTGAAGAGCTTTGGGTGATGGCACACTGATACAGACAGGGGGGAGTATGTCACCCTTGACGGTAAGAGTGCGGTGAGGAGTGAAGAGCTAGGGGTGATGGCACACCGATACAGGTCGGGAGGGGAGTATGTCACTCTTGATGGTAAGAGAGCAGTGAGGGATGAAGCGCTTGGGGTAATGGCACACTGATACAGGCAAGGGTGGAGTACGTCACCCATGAGGGTTAGAGAGCAGTGAGGGTTAAAGAGCTAAAAGGGGTTGGGGGGGGATGTCACCCATGATGGTCAGAGAAAGACAGCAATGAGGGTGAAGAGCTGGGGGGTGATGGCACACTGATACAGGCAAGGGTGGAGTACATCACCCATGATGGTAAGAGAGCAGTGAGGGTTAAAGAGCTTAAAGGGGGAGGGGGGGGGGGGGAAATCACCCATGATGGTAAGAGAAAGAGAGCAATGCAGGTGAAGAGCTGGGGGTGATGGCACACTGATACAGGCAAGGGTGGAGTACGTCACCCATGAGGGTTAGAGAGCAGTGAGGGTTAAAGAGCTTAAAAGGGGAGGGGGGATGTCACCCATGATGGTAAGAGAAAGACAGCAATGAGGGTGAAGAGCTGGGGGTGATGGCACACTGATACAGGCAAAAGTGGAGTACGTCACCCATGATGGTAAGAGAGCAGTGAGGGTTAAAGAGCTTAAAGGGGGAGGGGGGATATCACCCATGATGGTAAGAGAAAGACAGCAATGAGGGTGAAGAGCTGGGGGTGATGGCACACTGATACAGGCAAGGGTGGAGTACATCACCCATGATGGTAAGAGAGCAGTGAGGGTTAAAGAGCTTAAAGGGGGAGGGGGGGAGGGAAATCACCCATGATGGTAAGAGAAAGAGAGCAATGCAGGTGAAGAGCTGGGGGTGATGGCACACTGATACAGGCAAGGGTGGAGTACATCACCCATGAGGGTTAGAGAGCAGTGAGGGTTAAAGAGCTTAAAGGGGGAGGGGGGATGTCACCCATGATGGTAAGAGAAAGACAGCAATGAGGGTGAAGAGCTGGGGGTGATGGCACACTGATACAGGCAAGGGTGGAGTACATCACCCATGAGGGTTAGAGAGCAGTGAGGATTAAAGAGCTTAAAGGGGGAGGGGGGATGTCACCCATGATGGTAAGAGAAAGACAGCAATGAGGGTGAAGAGCTGGGGGTGATGGCACACTGATACAGGCAAGGGTGGAGTACGTCACCCATGATGGTAAGAGAGCAGTGAGGGTTAAAGAGCTTAAAGGGGGAGGGGGGGGGAGGGAAATCACCCATGATGGTAAGAGAAAGACAGCAATGCAGGTGAAGAGCTGGGGGTGATGGCACACTGATACAGGCAAGGGTGGAGTACGTCACCCATGAGGGTAAGAGAGCAGTGAGGGTTAAAGAGCTTAAAGGGGGAGGGGGGGAGGGAAATCACCCATGATGGTAAGAGAAAGAGAGCAATGCAGGTGAAGAGCTGGGGGTGATGGCACACTGATACAGGCAAGGGTGGAGTACGTCACCCATGAGGGTTAGAGAGCAGTGAGGGTTAAAGAGCTTAAAAGGGGAGGGGGGATGTCACCCATGATGGTAAGAGAAAGACAGCAATGAGGGTGAAGAGCTGGGGGTGATGGCACCCTGATACAGGCAAAAGTGGAGTACATCACCCATGATGGTAAGAGAGCAGTGAGGGTTAAAGAGCTTAAAGGGGGAGGGGAGGATATCACCCATGATGGTAAGAGAAAGACAGCAATGAGGGTGAAGAGCTGGGGGTGATGGCACACTGATACAGACAAGGGTGGAGTACTTAACCCATGATGGTTAGAGAGCAGTGAAGGTAAAGAGCTTAAGGGGGGGGGGGGGGGGGGTATGTCACCCATGATTGTTAGAGAGCAGTGAGAGATGAAGAGCTGGGGGTGATGGCACACTGATACATGTGTGTGTAAGGGGGGGGGGGGGGATGTCACTCATGATGCTAAGAGAGCCATGAGGGGTAAAGAGCTGAGAGTGATAGCACCCTGATACAGACAGGTGGGGAGGGGGAGTATGTCAGCCATGATGATGGCAAGAGAGCAATTAGGGGGAAACAGCTGGGGATGATAGCACACTGATACAGGCAGGGGTGGAGTATGTCACCCATGATGGTAAGAGAGCAATGAAGGGTGAAGAGCTGGGGGTGATGGCACACTGATACCGCTCGGGAGGGGGGGGGGGGTATGTCACCCATGATGGTAAGAGAGCAGTGAGGGTGAAGAGCTGGGGGTGATGGCACACTGATACCGCTCGGGAGGGGGGGGGGGTATGTCACCCATGATGGTAAGAGAGCAGTGAGGGTGAAGAGCTGGGGGTGATGGCACACTGATACAGGCAGGTGGGGAGGGGGAGTATGTCAGCCATGATGATGGCAAGAGAGCAATTAGGGGGAAACAGCTGGGGATGATAGCACACTGATACAGGCAGGGGTGGAGTATGTCACCCATGATGGTAAGAGAGCAATGAAGGGTGAAGAGCTGGGGGTGATGGCACACTGATACCGCTTGGGAGGCGGAGTATGTCACCCATGATGATAAGAGAGCAGTAAGGGTGAAGAGCTGGGGGTGATGGCACACTGATTCAGGTTGGGGGGGGGGGGGGGGGGTATGTCACCCATGATGGTAAGAGAGCAGTGAGGGTGAAGAGCTGGGGGTGATAGCACCCTCATACATGCAGGTGGGGAGGGGGAGTATGTCAGCCATGATGATGGTAAGAGAGCAATTAGAGGGAAACAGCTGGGGATGATAGCACACTGATACAGGCAGGGGTGGAGTATGTCACCCATGATGGTAAGAGAGCAATGAAGGATGAAAAGCTGGGGGTGATGGCACACTGATACCACTCGGGAGGGGGGGGTATGTCACTCATGTTGGTAAGAGAGCAGTGAGGGTGAAGAGCTGGGGGTGATGGCAAACTGATACCGCTCGGGAGGGGGGGGGGGGGGGGTATGTCACCCATGATGGTAAGAGAGCAGTGAGGGTGAAGAGCTGGGGGTGATGGCACAATGATACAGGCAGGGGTGGAGTATGTCACCCATGATGGTAAGAGAGCAATGAAGGATGAAGAGCTGGGGGTGATGGCACACTGATACCGCTCGGGAGGGGGAGTATGTCACCCATGATGGTAAGAGAGCAATGAAGGATGAAGAGCTGGGGGTGATGGCACACTGATACCGCTCGGGAGGGGGAGTATGTCACCCATGATGGTAAGAGAGCAATGAAGGGTGAAGAGCTGGGGGTGATGACACACTGATGCAGGCAGGGGTGGAGTATGTCACCCATGATGGTAAGAGAGCAATGAAGGGTGAAGAGCTGGGGGTGATGGCACACTGATACCGCTCAGGAGGGGGGGGGGGGGGGGGGGTATGTCACCCATGTTGGTAAGAGAGCAGTGAGGGTGAAGAGCTGGGGGTGATGGCACATTGATACAGGTGGGTGGGGGGGGAGGGGGGGGTATGTCGCCCATGATGATAAGAGAGCAGTGAGGGGTGAAGAGCTGGGGGTGATGGCACACTGATACAGGTTGGGGGGGGGGGGGGGTATGTCACCCATGATGATAAGAGAGCAGTGAGGGTGAAGAGCTGGAGGTGATGGCACACTGATACCGCTCGGGAGGGGGGGGGGTATGTCACCCATGATGGTGAGAGGGGCAGTGAGGGTGAAGAGCTGGGGGTGATGGCACACTGATACCGCTCGGGGGGGGGGGGGGGGGGGGGGGGGGTATGTCACCCATGATGGTAAGAGAGCAGTGAAGGTGCAAGCAGGGGTGAAGCATGTCACCCATGAGGGGTGAAGAGCGGGGTGATGGCACACTGATACAGGCAGGAATGAAGTATGTCATCTACGAGGAGTGAAGAGCTGGAGTGATGGCATAATGATTCAGGCAGGGGTGGAGTATTTCACCCATGATGGTTCGAGAAGAGAGAGGTGAAGAGCTAGGTACACATCACACAGGAAGGCGGGACTGAAGTTAGGGGTGATGGCTTGCACACAGACAGGGTTTGGGTACGCGGGACACAGGAAGGCAAGACAAAAGTTAGGGGTGATGGCATGCACGCTTTGGGTACGCGGGACACAGGAAGGCGAGGCAAAAGTTTGGGGTGATGGCTTGCACACAGACAGGGTTTTGGGTACACGGGACACAGGAAGGCGAGACAAAAGTTTGGGGAGATAACAAGCACATAGGCAGGATTTGGGTACACATCAGACAGGGAGGTGAGACAAACGTTAGGGGAGATGACATGCACATAGGTAGGCTTTGGGTACACATCACACAGGAAGGCGGGACTTAAGTTAGGGGTGATGGCATGCACACAGGTAGGCTTTGGGTATGCGGGACACAGGACGGCGAGACAAAAGCTAGGGGTGATGACATGCACACAGGTAGGCTTTGGGTACACATCACACAGGAAGGGGGGAAAAAAGTTAGGGGTGATGACATGCACAAAGGCAGGATTTGGGTACACACCCCTAAAAACTACCTGCACAAAAAATAGAACTTTATGACAACCGAGAGAACCAGACTTCCAATTTCAGATCTTGTCATCTTCACTAATACAAGTTGCGTAAAATTTAGGAAAGCGAGACAAAATTTAGGGGAGATAGCAAGCACACAGGCAGGATTTGGGTGCACATCACACAGGAAGGCGGGACACAGGAAGGCGGGACAAAAGTTAGGGGTGATGACATGCACAAAGGCAGGATTTGGGTGCACATCACACAGGAAGGCGGGACATAAGTTAGGGGTGATGACATGCACACAGGCAGGGTTTGAGTACACATCACACAGGAGACAAAAGTTAGGGGAGATAACAAGCACACAGGCAGTATTTGGGTGCACATCACACAGGAAGGTTGGACACAGGAAGGTGGGACACAGGAAGGCGGGACAAAATTTAGGGGTGATGACATGCACACAGGTAGGCTTTGGGTACACATCACACAGGGAGGCGGGACAAAATTTAGGGGTGATGACATGCACACAGGTAGGTTTTGGGTACATATCACACAGGAAGGCGAGACAAAAGTTAGGGGTGAGGCATGCACACAGGTAGACTTTGGGTACACATCACACAGGGAGGCGGGACAAAAATTAGGGGTGATGACATGCACATAGGCAGGGGTAGGGTAGGTGTACATGTAAGTCACCCAAGAAAGTGTGAGGTGCTCTTGGTGATGGCATGCAGACGGCAGGGAAGGAGTACCTCTCTGTCCAGGGGCGTCCCCTCTCTGTCTCTCCTCAGTCCTCTCTGTGTGTACGAACCGCCCGCTGCCAATTCGACCCGCTTCAAACACAAGAGCACACCTACAAACCCTGCTACACTTCATGTTGACACTCATGCTTTTATGGCTCTGAACCACACAAGAGTTACAAGTTACAAGCGCTCTTTTAAATCACATCCATAGAAAGTAAGTTCTTGAGAAACAAAAAGAATAATGGATGTAAAATATACATTTTAAATTGAAGAATTTGTAAACCACTTAAACCCCAAAATTACAATAGCAACAATACTGGGAGACCGGGCATACCCCTTAATACCATTTTAATAAAATAGTAGCTTTTAAACAAGAACCTATGTTCATTTTGTCAAAGTTAACATATCACTGCCTTGATATGTTAATACTCAGGTTCACATATGTACATTTGCACACAAATCACTTCGTTAAAAACCTGCAACTATCATTTTTGATCACAAAAATTACATGTATCACTCAAAACATTTCACTCTCTGATGCAAAATTTTAGAAATTATTTGGTTCAACCCAAAACTGATCACCATGCCACTACAATAAAAACCATGCAATATGCCCAAACCAAGCAACGGCGGAACAGATTACCAAACGAATCAGGAAATCCAAATGAAGTATATAAATACACGTGTAAATGATAAAGCAGACTACATTGTAGATCTCAAATGCTTAAAATGAAAGCAGACTTAATAAAACGTAGCGCTCATACTTGTAACTGAAACTTAAAACAGTGTTCATATGATATGTGTGATCCAAACTTTAAAAGCTCTGGCCATAGGTGCAACTGATAAAAACTTTAAAACATAACATTCGTACACATGATTCAGAGGATTACAGATTCAGACCCAGGTTCAGGCCAGGTGTTTTGCAGAGGTTAGCACATCAGAGATACAGTGTACCAGATTCTGTGACTCAACACTTAGTTATAATTCACAACACCTTTCTCAATATCCTGTTTGGAAGTTAACTTTGTAAACTCACTTACAAATAATGGCTATGTATTTGATTGTGCCTTAACGTTTAACTCACGATACACACACACTTTTGTTATTCTATCAGATTTCAATAAGATGTCAAAGTAATTTTCCATGCAGCTTGAACCCAAACCTGTTGCCATTTTAAATACTTAATCTTACTAATACATTTTACATTTTAGACCAGCGAGGTCTAGAGTGATGAAATTCATACATGGATGAAAGATTGAAGAATTTCAGAGGTAAAATTCCTCTCTTATTTCAGGCCTCATGCTCATCATCACAACTATTTTGTGCTCACACTTCTCTGTTCCACAAATTGGTCCAGAAATTGTTCATTAATTTACAAAGAAAGCATTGCAGTTTCTTCAGCTGGAGTTTTGAGCTCAATGCAGCCAACTGGTCACTGACCAATGGTCAAGGCAGCATGTTCAAATCAAGGTTTCGCTAATAACGCTGCAGCATCAGTAAAAGCTTTGTCAGGTACCTGATGAATGTCAGTGGTTTGCTCCAAGTCCCCCAGTTGTTTCCACGCACTCAAGTTTTCCCGAATCCACCGTGTGATGTAAGTGAAAAATACCTAATTACAGAGTTAAACATCCTCCTAAATGCACAAACAACACTTTACATAAAATATCCCACTGATTAATTTCTGCTCAAAAAAAAATTGAAAAGATTGAAAATACAAGAAACAACAAAGCAAACCCATACAGACCTCTTGTACTGATCAACCACCTAATAACAGCATCATCACCATGCTCATACTTGTGAATAAAAGACATATTGGGGGATATCATCCGTGTGAGATGTCAACAAACACTAGTATTAAATATGCCCAAGTCTCTACAGACTACAAATCTATGATTCAAGCTTCTACTCCAAAGCAGATGTGTAAACATAATAACAAATGAAATGGTACAAAGCCCCAATCCAGATACCATCCGACACAGACAATGCAATATATTTTGCTCCAGTGAGCCCACTGCTCCTCAATTTTGGTCAAATCCATGTATAGTTTTTGTTATGGATTTTGCTGCAAAAAACTACCCGCACAAAAAATAGAACTTTATGACAACCGAGAGAACCAGACTTCCAATTTCAGATCTTGTCATCTTCACAAGTTGCGTAAAATTTACTGTTTTCAAGGAAATATTGCTTTCAAAATAATTATCTCACTTTAAATGCAGTTACTTCTACAACACAGTAGATTTTTTTGCCATTTACCTTGTTATGTATTTGACTAGGAAAAGGTCATCTGGATTAAGGCTTGCAGAGAACAGAAAATGAGGATTACTTAGGCTTGCAGCATGCTCAGGTGTCAGGTGATCACTCAGTGTACCTGGTCTGCGGCCTGGCTCAGACCTCCGCGGGTTGGGCGAGTCATCGTAACTGAAAGATAAATACACAAGAAGTCCACATTTTCACAGATTCCCATCAGCTATTTTGAAATTATTTGCAAGTATCTCTATGTAACAGATGTCCTGAAAACAAATGCTCCACTATTTCCTCAGTTTCCAAATGAAACCAAATACAGACATAACACAAGGTGACGGTCATTGCAGCTTTGGTTTAACAATGTACCATACAAATATTTCTCCCCGTGGGCTTGGTAAGAGGCATCAAGGCATCATGTAGGTTTACAGTTTCATCATTATGACAACAGAGTGATGTTCCTGTGCAAAATGACGTCAGCATTTTATAGCACAGAAGGGCTACTTGCCCATCTTAACCACAGCAGGGATTGTGTTCGGATTAAAGTATCAGCAAAACATCCTTATTATTTCAACACTGGGAATCCAAACCCACCTGAAGAATATAATTCTGAAGATCTATCTAATCCTTTTTAATTACATGTAGTTCTCTTCACATGTTACATTTGATAGATTGATCTACCCCATAAAGCAATGACGTCACGTCAAAAAGGAATGTCTCAAAACCTGTGTATTGAAACATACATTCCCAAAACATCTTCAGGCATTTTCATGATTTTGGAAATGAGGACACATTCAAAACAAATATTAGTATAATCAACAATTTGGCAATTTCCAAATGGAATTGCATACTTGTACTAATGTGTCACAGGAGGACTTGTTCTTGAAGCTTAGGCTTTACAATGCTTGTTCTGTAAGGTTCTTCTCAAAACTGCTATGTGGATGTTTTCTGACACCCGCTTTGTGTGATGTTCCAGTCAACTCTATCAGACGCTCCTAAAACTGTCCCTGTGCAAAGTTCCTGTAAGCTGTTTTGTGGAATGACTCTCGAGTCTATTTTGTACGATGTCTCTCAAATTTGCACTGCAGAATATTTTTCAAAGCTGCATTGTAAAATCTTTCTCAACCCAACCCAACCCCACAGGGTCTTCGTTACTTCTGCTCTGTGGTATGCAGGCCCTATCCAAAATGTCAGTTAACGGATATCCATCCCCCCTCCTTGTGCCTGAAGTATGTAATGTTCTGGATCTGAACTTCCTTATACCTACTCTGTAGAATGTTTCTCATTTCAACTCTGATGGGGTATTTCAGATTCGAACTGTTTGAAATATTTTCCCTATGGAGTGTTTGTCAGACTTGATCTGTGAGGTGACTCTCAGAGCTGTTTTGTGAGGTGATTCTCAAAGCTACTCTGTGGGGCAATACTCAAACCCATTCAATGGAGTTTCACCAAAACCTATTATGTGGAGAACACTGTAGGGTATTCCTCAAAGCTACTCTGTGGGGCAATACTCAAACCCATTCAATGGAG
The DNA here is from genome assembly GCF_032854445.1 of Liolophura sinensis. Classification (NCBI taxonomy): domain Eukaryota; kingdom Metazoa; phylum Mollusca; class Polyplacophora; order Chitonida; family Chitonidae; genus Liolophura; species Liolophura sinensis. The sequence goes on from NC_088300.1 coordinate 1,702,206, forward strand.
TTTCACCAAAATCTATTATGTGGAGAACACTGTGGGGTATTCCTCAAACCTACTCTGTGGGGCAATACTCAAACCCATTCAATGGAGTTTCACCAAAACCTATTATGTGGAGAACACTGTGGGGTATTCCTCAAACCTACTCTGTGGGGCAATACTCAAACCCACTCTATGGAGTTTCACCAAAACCTATTATGTGGAGAACACTGTAGGGTATTCCTCAAAGCTACTCTGTGGGGCAATACTCAAACTCACTCTATGGAGTTTCACCAAAATCTATTATGTGGAGAACACTGTGGGGTATTCCTCAAACCTACTCTGTGGGGCAATACTCAAACCCACTCTATGGAGTTTCACCAAAACCTATTATGTGGAGAACACTGTGGGGTATTCCTCAAACCTACTCTGTGGAGTGTTTTTCAAACTTGCTCTGTGGAGTGTTTCTCAAACCTAATCTGAAGAGTTTTTCTCAAACCTACTCTGCGGAATGTTTGTCAAATCCACTCTGTGTGGTGTTTCTCAACATTAAGCTGTAGAGTGTTTCTCAACATTAAGCTGTGGAGTGTTTCTCAAACCTACTTCTTGGGGTGTAGTACTCAAAGCTACTCTGTGGGATGTTTCTGAAATGTACTCTGTAGAGTGTTTCTCAAACCTACTGTGTAGGGTGTTTAGCAAATCTACCCAGTGGGGTGTTTCTCAAACCTACTTGTTAAGGTGTAGTACTCAAAGCTACTCTGTGGGATGTTTCTCAAGCCTATTCTGTGAGTTGTTTCTCAAACCTACTCAATGGGTTGTTTCACAAACTCTCTGAGAAGAGTAATTTCCAAACCTGCACAGTGGTGTGTTTCTCAAACCCACTCTTTTGGGTGTTTCTTACACCACCTCAGTGGAGTGTTTCTTAAACCCTCACAGTGATAGTAACTAAAACCTTCATTTTAATTGGTGGGGTGTTTCTCTTACCCTCTGAGTGGAGTAAATCTCAAACTTGTACCTTAAGGTGTTACTAAAACCTACTCTGTGGGGTGTTTCTCAGCATCCCAGGCTCTTTTCCACTCCCCAGAGGCAGATTTTTGGCGTTCTATCCTCTCCTGATCCACTTTCTCACGTTCAGCCTTCCATTCGACATACTGCCTCCTTTCCCTTCCTGTCATCGAGAGACTCATCTCCATTTTGGACCCAGGAGGACCTTTGTATGCTCTCTCCTGTCCATGTTAAAAAGCACATTTACATACAAACAGAAGGCAAATTGTCTTCTTTATACAAACCAACAATATGCTCTAACCACACTTTTGATTTTGCATGAACTTCTTATTGCTTTTACATAATTAAAAAAAAAAGTATGTGTGAGCGATCATAACTACTGTGGCCAGGTATACAAGCTGCCCGGTGAAAACTTACGTGTTTATCTTTTTGTAACTTCATTTTCATTTTAACATTTTGAAATTCTGTGCCACCAAAGTTTTTAGGGTGTCTTCGTGAACTGTCACGATCCCTTGATACATCCTTGTTCCCTGGACCTTCACGGCTTCTGTCCGCTAAGAAGTTGAAGGTTGGATCTGGTGGTGGACCCTGAAAACAGCCAAGCATACAGAGCTGAGTTCATACTTGCAGTGTACCCAGATGTAACACTTGAGAGGATAAAATATATTTTGTCACATGATTTCTATTTCAGACATTAATGTAACTACACATATTCCTACAGAGAAACTGTACAATAAATGGAAACAATACTACACTGCTTTCATTGATTTGGAAGACCATCATTCCTAGACGTACATGTATACTGGTAGCTATTTATATGTCTACAGAAGACTCTTATATACATACATGTATAGTCCAACATCAGCAGCTTCTAAGTTTCATGTATAAGACTCATGTACAGATCTGTACGAGTTGCTTTTTAATACTGAAAACTCATTGACTGTCGCCTATTAGCACATTTTTTAAACATAAAAGGCTTCCTTATAGTCCTGTACTGATAGCTGTTGAGTAGATTTTATTTATTTGATTGATGTTTTACACCATACTCAAGAATATTTCGCGCATATGACAGTGGCTGTTATGTCAGTTAAAGTCCTTTACTGCCCTAACAGTATAAACTTGATTACATCTACCAGTGCACTACTTTGATACATCATATTTATTCTGAGTGCAAAGTTGAGGTAGAAGTTTGCCACTGAGATCATACGACACTTTCACTTTACATGTGGCTAAGAATCAGTTCACTGGAAACAAATGTATACTGAGTTAGGCTTTACCCAAATGAAGAAATCAAGCAATGAAACAACTTACAGAGTTGCTTTCTCCTAGACGACCTGTATAACAGCTTTCTTGTTTAGCTGATGCTTCATTCACATCATTACGAAACTCAGGTGGGTGTCGTTTATTGTAAAACTCACGCCTCTGCTGTTAGTAATAAATAATCCATGCAGTGACATAGAAACGTACGAGGCTTTAGCATTCACAGAATGAACTCATAAAATGGTTAGTTATGAATAAATCTGAGTGTAACAAACAAAACAGAAACATTACAACAAAATGTATGAAAGAAAAGCTCAATGACAGTAGATTTTTTGCAAACAAAACCGTATCGGTTGCAATGGCCAGTTTCAGGGATTCACAAAAAGAATATATCTCTAAGAGTCAACACAGAATAATGCCTTCAGAATATGCTTGAAAAAACACCTTGCAAACATGTGAGCTGATTGAAGAATGACATGAACGCTTATCTCTCATGAGCACAGAAAACAAAGTACATTCATCTGTATAGGCATGTGCAGGCAAATGCCAATGGTTACGCACTAAATTACCTCCCTTGAGGTCACTCTCCCGCTTAAAAGATGCATTAAAGAGGAGTAAACTGTTTGTAGGTGGGACCTCAGTAAACCGCAAATTGCAAGTTTAGGAGTTAAGGCAACATAAGCTTCTTGATAACCTAGCATTAGACGGACTTTAATTTTGTAAACCTATCTGAATGTCCAGAATAGTTGTGCTTTTTTGAAATCAATTCAGAGACTTTTAAAATCCTGGCCCTCATTATATACGATAGACGGCTTCGGCAAACTCTTAAGCCGAAAACATCAAATTCTGCCATCCCCATGGCTAATATCATGTTTTTTTTTTACCCTCTGTTGCCTAGAAAATATTTCTCACTCTCTTGGCATAGCCTATATACTATATGCTTTAATAGGCGAGGTTCCATCTCTCGCATTAAGTCACAGTGGCTGTCATAAAACAAGGGAGGTAATTCAGAGCAAGCAAGTTGTGGAAAAATTACTCAAGGATTCAGTTTTTATAAATAGTTTTCATGAAATATTGTAAGCTTCCGACTGGCCACAAATGAAATGCTAATATTCTTAATATTATAATGACCTGGTGAAATTTTCCCCCAACGATCGAGGTGACGTAGACAGAAACAAACTGGAAACAAACTGAACTGCAATACTGTGTTAACTTACAGAATCTTCAGGGCCATAATGGTGAGAGCTGCTGAAACCATTATTTGTGCTATGATTCCTTACATCCGTTTCCTTGTCATAAAACTGAGCTTGATGACCTGGTTGTCTGTTGCGAAAACCCTCACTTTCAAACTAGGCGAAAACACACATGCCAGGCTTTAACAGCTAATCAAGGGTGAAGTGAATAAAACACAAACCACAATGACTCGTACATAAAGCATGGTATCACTCTGAAAATCATTTCATAAGGCAGAAAAGCAGGCACCTCACTTAAGAAATTTATTTTCTTTACAATGGTCTGAAAACATGAAAACAAGCTAAAAAGAAATGGTTTTATGGTATGGCAAAGATTCAGCAGATGTTTGAAATGTCGGACGGTTTAGGGTCCAAGAATACAAAGGATTAGGCTTTGACAACAGATAATTCTGTTTTGGAGCTTCAGGTGGTGACAAATAACCATCTACTCCAATTGTATAACTTTTCAACTTTCATGTGGGGAATTACAACTTTTTCAACACTTTGAAGGCCCATGAACAGTTAGGATCATAATCATTTGGCAGGACATCATAGAAAATGTTTTAAATATAACAATAAAACAAATGACCATTTTATCACGAGATTGTATTATATTACGGAGGAATGAGAAATTCTGGACTCACAAATTTATCGTCATCATCGCCCCTGTCAGAGTACATGTGATTTTCTGGTGGAATAAGGGCATTTCCATGCTGGTCAAACTCTCGCCTTCTGCGTGATCCAGGGCCCTAGGTTAGTCATAAACACACACCATGCAGTTACACACCATTACCACACATGTCAACATCACTAAGAACCCACATTCAACCTTCACGGGTAAAGTGCATGAAAACAAGGCCATATGTCATGGATGTCTTTAGGTGTGTTGTAAAGTGTAGGAAGTGAGTTTGAGTTTAGTAACACATCTGTAGTGATTATTCATATGGTCTTTAAAACACGATCTGAATATGTAAGCTAGAACATCATGATTTACACCTGAAATGTTAGTGAACATGTACGTATATATTAAATAGGGTTTATCCGTATTCATGAGTGATATAAATTTCTGTTATGTGTTTTTTTTACTCATAAGATTATCAAGTTTATATCAAATTTTGTAATTGTACAATATATTGTATTGCAATGTAAGGAAAACATATATGTACAATGTTAGCCCATCAAGCTAGGCTTGACACTCAGTACATATAGCCCAGCACATATTCGTACCTCGTCAAGCAAAAACATTTCACTTAACATTACCACTCAAGCCCGTCCTGATGTTTGTATACACTAAGTCCACTTGTTATCCGGATTGTAACTATGTCCAGTCTTAACAATAATCCCGCTCATAAAACCTATTAATCAAGAAGTCAAGCCAACTTACACCATGTTTCATACTTGAACCTTACGCAAGTATATGCTGGGTGTTCAAATAATTTCTTCCAACAGGTTTTTTTGTTGAAAATTCACTTTGTTTTCTTTGTTTTTTGTTGTTTTTTTTGTTTTTTTGTTTTTTTTTTTTGTTTTGTCTTTAAATATTAGGGTACTCTGGTCAATGGATTTTGTTGTCAACAGTTCATCTTTAAGCCACACGTATCTTGTCTTGCTGGAAACCAGGCTCCATAATGTGGCGGACAATCGCTTTACTTATTTGAATCAAAGTTTGAATGGCTGAGTTACTGTTAAAAGATGGTATATACCATATATCAGGACGGGCTGAGTTGTATAGTTTGTTTGAAATTTTCATGCTGGACTAGACACATGGACGAATATATGCCTGGCTTTGCATACCTGTAGAGACGGCTAAATGGGTTACCACAGTGTGCATACCATGATATGTGGATATAAATACAGCTCGGCAGGAAATGTGATAACAGGATAATTCAATAGCAAACCACAAAGATACATGATGCATTAAATCAGCATACAAGGTTTTACATGCTGTACCAACCATGAACATTTCCATGTGTATATTGCGAACAGATAATGACTTTCGCTCTTGCCAATCTAGGATAAGGTTAACAGGTATGAAGTTACTGCTTTATCCACAGATTCATTTAGTTTTCTTTTTAACTCAAGACAGCACATATTTCAAACAGGCTTTTTTTCTTCTCAACACTGAGACTGTGCTACCAAGTGTGCTACATCACAGGCTGTTCTGCTTCATGAATGACGGGCCCATGGAGAAATGTTAAACACTGACTGACTAACTTACATATAATAGGTTGATACAGGCATGATGCAAACAAGCTACAAACACCATGCATCCTTAACCTACCTGTGATTTGAATGGAGGTTTATCTTTAGGGGAACGGGCAGACTGGGGCTTGCCTCGACCACGAGATCGGGCTGGCTTGTCTTCTCCTGGTAAAGGCTAAATATTGACACAACAAACTCACACTAAATTCTGTTCACATATGAAAAGCAGTGGAGTACAAAAACATGGTTTTTACTGGAAGAGAATCAATGCTAACATACTGTGCAGCTTGTAAATGAGCCCAAAAGAACACAGACATTGCAAAATGCAGAAAATATCACAGGGAACAGCAAATGATATCTCTGTTTTAAGCTGAAAGATTTTATTCATACTCAACTTTTTGAAGACATGCAAAGAATATGAATGGACAACGAATGCCAAATAGCACATACAATATAGTTTGAAAGAGACAAATTGCAATTTTTTGATTTCAACACTACCAGTATCTATTCTAAACATTAGAAGAAATACAGTATATCAATATTACCCAAGGCAATGTCTAAACATGTACATGCAGTTGCTGTTTCGGATACCCATCAAGGAGTTTCTCAATTTGTAGTGGAACAGTATGAGGTGAGAAAACAAAGTGCATGTAGATCTGAACTATTGAATTGAAACTAAGCGTAGCAGTAACGTGGCGAAGGCTAATGATGTTGCATGTCATACCCAGGAAATCTGTTCTCTAACACACATGTACACAAATATAACAAAGTATTACATTTTCTATACTGATACATGATTCCTATTTCTGGAGGTGTAAAAATAAACTTAATTAATCAACCAATATAGTGATAGATATTAATGTATAATTATCATTATTGCACATAAATCTACTCTGTAACCAGTTCCATTTATTGCGATTAACGGGTCCAAAATAGCTTACATCAACATGCTTGGCACTGATTATTACTGTTTTAGGTCTTGGGGCAATTTACAATATTTCTTTTATAAAAGTGACAAGTACATTCTGGAGTAAGAAGTTTTCTCTGTAGAGCAAATTCTCTTAAAAGGACAAGACAGCACCTGGCTAAAACATATTTCAATCAAAAGTAGGATACTCAAGCTTTCTACAAAGTATCCTGCTTCATTATTTTTATGAGATTTCACTGAAAAGCAGGTAGAACAAAATGACACTAGGGCACAAATGGTCGTTAGAAAGACCGAGGCAGCCATCTTGAGAATTTCATCCAATCAAACATGCTGCTATCAGATTGCACGGCCTAAGCTGTGGCGTTGCCTTTATGTATTTACTCCATGAGTGACATACGAAAACACAAAACTACAGCATAAGGCATCAATTTCAGATTGTGTACAACAATTCAGTTATGTGTAGCTGAAGGGCCATTTCACGTAGTGTTGCAGACCACCACAGACATAAAATCAGTTGACTTACAAGCCATGTAATATTCAACAACGGTATCACAAATTATGTCAGACAGTATAGCATACCATCTCAGCCCAAACCACATTCATCTCCACAAGTACATTTTTTATCATTCATTTAAGCGTTTAGTCAGCAGTTTCTAAAATAACAAATATCAGTCAGTGAAAAAATTCATTAGGGATGCTGAAGGTTTATGAGCTGTTTTTTCTTTTTTTTTTAAAAATACAGTAAAATTATTGAAACGTCGTATTCAAGCTGAGGTGCTTTCTCTGACTTCCGCGATAACCAGGCCACTACTGCTTTCATCTTAGATGCTACCGCTACAAAATTGAAGCATAAAATCCAGCGACAGTCGAATGCCTAGATCAGCCTCAGTGGCACTTGGATTTATTGAGCATGAATCTAGTTGTACAACAATCCTATTGTAATTTTGTAAACATTTAAAAGGGGTCAAAATCACCAGCACAACCCCTCCAGAGGCTACAAACCTAAACCAGGTGTACCCCGACTGTTCATCTGCAGCTAGGCTATTGAAACAGGGTCTGTGAAGATCCAAGTAAATGATACAGCAGGCCAACTGTATCAACAGTTCAAGCAGTAGAAGACATGTTTTTCCAGTACGTCTAATTTCAGAGTAAAGTATATTTACCACTTGAGCCTTCATCACAGAAGTCCACAACTTTTATCTGTCAAATGCTACTGCTTAGACTATTATTCAGACAATAAATTGGATGTTAGAGAGCTAGAGTGAACGTGACATCACCTTGCCTTTGATAATGGGAACATCCTCAAAATGAACTTTCACTAAACTTTTACTGGGATGAAAAAAAAAGCTAAAAAAATATTTAGTCAGGTGCTATCACTTTAACTTTTGACAGCCACATATCACATTCTGATACACACACGGAAAATAATATATTGTACCTTTGATTCCTTCTTTGGAGACCCAACAGGTTTTTGCAGCTTCTCAGCCAAGCGCTTATCAGCTTCAATTTCCTGAAAAAGATGATCAGCTCTAAAAAAAGAATACCAGAAAAAACCTGGACTTTGAGTTCAATTTTTGAGTGGATGAAAATGACTGGAGCCCTGAACAATCACGACAACACTGTGTGTTTTAAATGAAACAAAAATGTAAAGGGCATAATATGATTATTTTCATAACCTCCCAATATTAAATATATTTATCTGTCAGGTTTGTCCAGATATATAATCCACAGTTTGTACTGTACCGTTACGGTTTCTGCAAGTATGAAAAACACAGTAATAAACAAAAATTAGAGAAATTTAAATGTTTCCAAGCAATATTTTACTAATATCTTTCAAGCACTCTTAAATCCTGCATAAATTAAACTTTCACTTTTACAAAGAAATTCAAGGTTCTGAATGATTGATTACATTATGCTAAATAAGCTACTGTGAAACACAGATCACCCACCTCTTTGATTACATTATGCTAAAGAAGCTACTGTAAAACACAGATCACCCACCTCTTTGATTACATTATGCTAAAGAAGCTACTGTAAAACACAGATCACCCACCTCTTTGATTACATTATGCTAAAGAAGCTACTGTAAAACACAGATCACCCACCTCTTTGATTACATTATGCTAAAGAAGCTACTGTAAAACACAGATCACCCACCTCTTTGATTACATTATGCTAAAGAAGCTACTGTAAAACACAGATCACCCACCTCTTTGATTACATTATGCTAAAGAAGCTACTGTAAAACACAGATCACCCACCTCTTTGATTACATTATGCTACAGAAGCTACTGTAAAACACAGATCACCCACCTCTTTGATTACATTATGCTAAAGAAGCTACTGTAAAACACAGATCACCCACCTCTTTGATTACATTATGCTAAAGAAGCTACTGTAAAACACAGATCACCCACCTCTTTGATTACATTATGCTACAGAAGCTACTGTAAAACACAGATCACCCACCTCATGTCGCTTTCTGAGAGCTTCATTTTTCTTGCGAATCTCCTCCATTTTCTTTGTGAGTAAAGCTTCCCTTTCTTCCTTGGTCAGTATGTCAAGGAAGAGCTCCTCTGTGGGATGCTGGAAGGCCTGACAAAATGAACATATCCTCACTCATCTACACTCACTAATAACTTTTAGCATCTTTTAGCATTAGTATATCTACATGTAACATTCCAGCAATTCAGCACAGGCAAATGAAAATGAAATGCTAATAATATCTACAACCAAATCACATTTAACTTTTTCTCACCATAAAGATATAAGATGTATTAGAATCTCTACAAAACAACCTCATGAAAGCTTTTTTTTTAAGACTCCTCTAAAATAACCTAAACTTTCAGTCAAACACTGAATTTTGTGGATGCAAATAACTGACGTCCTTCACAGCTCATATCCTTCATGTACCTGGTTGTACGCCATTGTCCACGATGTATGTTTCTTGTCAGTGTGCAGGATTTACTGGTCTGGTGTCCACACAGAACTGGTGGAGGTATGCCCCTGATTTAATTCCTGAAATATACAAACCTTCATTACAGGTAACTCTCTAAAAATTCTACACTCCATCATGATTTCGATTCAAGAGACCTGAGAAGTGAGTCCAATCTACATCGTAGCATGCAGCATATCAACTGACCATCTGCATGAAGTAACTGTGAGACAAGTATCAATTATGAAGAACGTTTAAATGTTCATACAAAAAATCTTAATATCACCAGTTTTCATTTCTGCAATACATAAAATATCTTCACCCGTTCTAAATTCCACTTACCAAAACCAACTAATCCTATCCTGCTTGACAGTGAAGCCAGCATAACCTTGCCTGTGTGATGCCGGTTTCATTATAAACACACCTAATGTACCATTATATTGTTAAGTGGATCAAAGCCCTACATGTATAGTAATACATAAGGTACATAAGGTACCAAATAATTTGGTCATTAACAATACCTTTGTTCACTCTGGAATTTCAGGCAGGTGAAACCCGTACCCCTTGGAAAGTAGCCATGAGCCTGTTACATGATGTATATATTACAGTATTACACTGCACGACATACCCAGTACATGTTGACTCAACTGAGAGTGAGTGTGGTGTTTGGCTGGGCAGAAAAAGCTTGCATGGCCAGCAATGTTAAGATTCTTGTCTTTCTACCCATGGACCCTTCCCTACGGGGGAAATAGCTACACAGACAAACCTACAGATGGTATCACCACATACTCCCATCTCTCTGCTTAACTCAAATAACATTATGTAATTTTACATGCAGAATTCTAGCCTATTACATGCATGTGTCTGGTGCCAATACATCAAGATTTGAATGCAATAAGCTGGCACAGGATAGGCATGTAGGAAGGCACTAACTGTAAATACATGTATGTGCGGTACTCTACCCCACTGAGTGTGGATACAAGGCTTACTCGAACTACTCATCCCTAGTACTTTGTTAATTTCTAAGGAGTGGTCAAAATCAGCAGCAGCCATAAATTGGTAAATCTCTTGCCAATTTTATTTCAGCAAAGAAACCAGAAATTTTTCACTCGTATTACAGAAACCTGGCGTCTTTTCAGAAGAGCACAGAACTGACAGATTGGAAAGTGGACGCCAAAAGCTGTGTGTAGAGACTGCTTGGAAGCTGTATAACTGCATGCAGTTCTAGTTTATTTATTTATTTGATTGGTGTTTTATGCCATACTCAAGAATATTTCACTTATACCACTACTGCCAGCATTATGGTGGGAGGGGAAACACCCCACCATCCGTAGATTCAGATTCTGTGCGTATTGACTGTATCATTGATAGCACTACATGTATCTAGTTGAGTACTTGTACATATACATTCGATAAACCCTTTTTGACATAAACACCAGTCACAAACAGGAAACAATTAGGCACACCTATGTATCTAAGCAGAAATAAGCCTATATTCAACATTTATACACCCATCAACTCTCCGCCTGAAAAACAAAAGTAGGGCTGCTACAGGAAATCAGTCTTCATTTTTCATGCAAATCCCACAAAATGACGACCCAAAGTAAACACAACATTTCACACTGGTCATTTCTGATCATACAATCTGTTCCAAGCAGGTACATGTATGTTCAATGAAATAAATACTGACAGGAAAAACACTGTGATGTGATTACACATGTACATATATTATGATTCACTGGCAACTCCTTCCAGTTCATTAAAGGAAAATCTGTTCGAGTACAAAATAACAGTGACCATGTACATGTATATGTATGCACTGCTGTGTTCGCCTTCCCCTCACCCCAATAATTCCCTGTCTGTACTAACCCAGTTTGTATTATGTGTGCACTTAGTATGTGTATGATACAGCTTTTGCATGACTTACATGTAGCTGTATGACAAGACAGTTTCTGCAGCTGGCAGGGAAGAACAAGGGGGCTAACATGATACCTCAGAGCAGATGTAAACATAGGCATGTCAGTCACCCCAGCCCCTTTTATATATACCACAGGCTTCAAATGAGGGTCACAAGTGGGGGCCTTGTTGGTCGCCACACATGGTTGGGCGTAGTCCCTATGCGTACCAGGAATAGATGAAATCAGTACACTGAGGTATACATGAACACAAGTTCAACTACATTTAGGTACAGCTGACAGCTTTATACTATCCCAATAAGAATAAGCACAATTTAGTTCCCAGCACTTTCTTTTAGCACAAAACACTCAAAATTAAGTTTGTCTACAGAGTAATTTTTAGTACTGTCAGATTATGCAACAAAATGATAATAATACCAAATTGATTCTGATCCGTATGTAACCTAACATCCCTGAAGCATACATGTATGTGCCATGGACATATACTGCACAACATCCAAAAAAATTTGATATTGTCCTTTCTGATGTAAATCCATATTTGACTTCCATAATATGCAATATGTATTCTTTCGTACAGGCAACTAGGATCTTACACACAGATCTTATTTTTTTCATTCTTTTTTTGTTTTGACACTTTTATGACAGAGTGTCAAATAGTTCTACTGACTTTATTGATGTTCTGACAAATTATTTTTACAATTAAACAATGTTTGTAAATTTTAAATCACAAAAATGGTTAATGGTTCCTGGGGAGAAGGGATGTATATTTAGTTATGACATATTCTAACATGATTGTATGAATATAAATAAGCTTTCAGTCTTCATCTGTGTAGCAAAAATGACTATAAACTTACAGCTTTATCACCTGTCAGTAGTCAGCCTTGCAGTTAGGGTTACTGGTTAGGATGAGACTGACTCTATGAATTATGTCTGTGACAGACAGTAAATGCTGTGATAACAACTAAACTCCTCTCTCATTACAACACTGTTGATGGGAACAAATCTGCCTACTGTGTTACCCAATAAGTGAAGCACCCTATATATTAAGTTTTTTAACCCTAATATAAAGAATAACACTGTAAGCCAATTCAGCATATTAACATGGCTATCACTGAATAACTACATGATATTGAACCAAGTCTCTGAATGCAAACAAAATACAAGGTGAAGTTTTCTTCACTACAAATTTGGAAAATCTGCAAAGATGTTCTGATCATATTTCATTCTTCAAGTTGTAGCACATGATACATAGGAAGGGTCTTCACCTAGATGTGAACAAATAAAAAAAAACTGTTGCATTCTATATTGTCCCTAAATTTTGACATGGATTTTCTAGCTTAATGCCAAGCAAAGGAAAAAAAGCATGACACATGGTTACAATACACTGCAACAGCTGAACATTATGTAATAGTTAGTACATAGTAGATTTTGAACAAGAAACACATCATACGTATGCCTACATTTCTTCACAGTTTAATAGATCCATGAAGTCTAACAGCCTTACATGAAGTCTAACAGCCTTATCTTGCTTAATGCTATCTTCTTTACATTTTCATCTCATAAGCCTTGCCATTGTAGACATCTCAATATGCATTTTGCACACTGGAAAGACGTCTTTGTTTATGCAATCGGTTTATAGGACTGACACAGTTCTTTGATATGTCATATCTCCTGTTGGGAATCGTCTGTTAATTTAGTTTTGTAAACATCATGTTTACCTGATGACATACATTCCAGAAACATATGATTACACAAGTTGAACTCTGTCAGGGTGGTAAATGAACAATTTGTTTGTCTGTTTTTTTATTCTATTAGAGCTTTATAAATATTCAGCTTTCAGCCGAACAGAAACTTATAACCTTCATGCGCTGTAAAAAAATTGTTTCAAATCTCCCAATGTGCTGTGCCAGAATTCTGTTGTATCGTTACATAAGCATGAGGTACATTTACGTTTCTGACAACCCAATTCTATCTGGCTAACCCAGAAAAAGTAGATACAATGACACATGCATGAAAGTCTGTGATGGAACCAGCAAACCTATTCAAGTTAATGTATTTTACTACCTGCACCCCATGCTTTGAAAGACATCTGTCAAGTCTAAATAAAATTTAATTAAACACTTATAAAAACACACATTTTTAAAAGTTTATTATTTATTCCACTTGATTTTACTGTTTATTTCTAGAAAATATAACAATACATATCTAGGGACATTCTAGTTCATCTACGCAGGCAAAGTGTGCCATTTTAAATTTTTTAACAACAAACTGAGACTGACTGAGTCCTTCTAGAAGGACATTCGGAGTCCTATACGCCTTCGTAAATTCTGCAAACAGGTTTAACCTCTATTGCAAGAACCCTTATTAAAAATGCAATAAACAAATAACAACTACACAAATAACTACAGAACATCTACGCCATTCTCCCCCGCTCCCCAACCCCTCGCCTCCGTCAGTGTAACACCATCACCACACCAGGTAGCAGAGGAGATCTCAGAGATTGAGGGAAACACGAGAGACATGAGACTGAAGAGGCTGGGAAGAGTTTTCTTCCATCTCAAAAGTTTATATTTTTAAGCCATTCGCCAGTCTGTGACATCGTACAATAAAGCATCCCATAAAACATTTAGATGAGCAACTTGCGGTCGTCAAAACTTGCAACAATACAAAAAGATACATGTAACTGAGAAAATTTTCAAGAGTTTGACAAGTACTTACGAAAACCCAGTCGCCATTTTCCCCCAACTCTACAGATTGCAGCTTTCCGTAACTCTAGACAGAGAAGAGCTCTACGCGGAGTGGGCGTGTTATGCTTCGCCAGTAAGTCATCTTTACCCCTAGATTTATATTCAGTCTGAAAAGCATCAACTCTCTTTTTTCATTTTTTTATGTTTTTATTGTTTTTTTCTTGCACGATTTCATATGATCTAAAACATTTTACACAAAGATCTTGCATGTAAACGGGCATGTCTATTAGGATATAGTATCGCTATTGACTTGAAATAATTCCATCCTTGAAAATATTCTTGATTAGATAAATTCTTTTTCTTTTTGCCAGGAGAAAAAATCTAGCTGATACGGAGGAAATTAATTCCGACTTAATAGTCTACAAAATTTTTCCTATTCCTATTCTCTTTTTTTTATAACCGAAAAAAACACAAGAATCTAAACATTATGTCCCTTCCGCGTTTTTTAAATAAGATAGTAAATATCGTACCCACTATATAGGCCTACCCTTTACAAGTTTTTGTTTTAGTAAGATCGTGGCATAAAATAAATAACGAACCTATTATAGAAGCCAATGTATCCCAACCCATGTTACGTAAAATAGTTTGATATATATTTTTTTCCTTGCCACTGAGTAAAAAAATAGTTACTATTATATGTTACTGTTAGTTGACAAACTTTCTTGTTGCAGTTGACGATAACACACATAGAAATGTAGGCTTATAGAGATTCCGTAAAAATCATGTGATCTGGCTAAAATAAAATTAGTGATCTGACTAAAATACAGTTTTACGTTGAATCTGACGTAAATCTTACAAATATGTTTTCAGTGTCTGTGGAGTGATATACCCGATTTTCCACAGTTCTGTCGTTTGGCGATCGATATGTAATATCATAGCATAGGGCATGCTGATGCTGTTCGGCTTTATGCTTATGAATATTCGGTGAGGTCATTTACAGATAGAAACTTCCCGTGTCAAAATATATTTATGAAAGGGAGTCTATATGTAGTTACAAAAGCAGCCTCCACTCTGACAAATTACCTCCTTGGCATCTAGAATGATTAGCTATATTGAAACAATATATGTCTAAGCGTCATGACGTCATAAACTAATTTTGCACGACATAATGTTATCTGGCATAGTGAAAAACCTACGTCACAGCGTGACGCCCTCCTTTGTCAAGTCACTCTATTGTTCGCACGAAAGAAGGCCACGCAGTAAAAGGAAGGCAGATGGAGCCAATTTATTCCTCGTATTTTCCTTACAGAAGTCATCCTGGGGGTGATGACATGTAAGTTAATGCCCTCATGATATACATAGATAGGTATAGGCCTACAGTGCACGAGGCTTAGAAAAAGGGCGAATCAGGGGTTACGTCGAAATGTTTATAGGCATATTTCCCAGTGTGAATCTTCAAGGTTTATAGGCATATGTCCCAGAGTGAATCTTGAAGGTTTATAGGCATATGTCCCAGTGTGAATCTTGAAGGTTTATAGGCATATGAACCGGTGTGAATCTTGAAGGTTTATAGGCATATGTCCCAGTGTGAATCTTGAAGGTTTATAAGCATATGTCCCAGTGTGAATCTTGAAGGTTTATAGGCATATGTACCAGTGTTAATCTTGAGGGTCTATAGGCATATGTCCCAGTGTGAATCTTGAAAGTTTATAGGCATATGTCCCAGTGTGAATCTTGAAGGTTTATAGGCATACGCCCCAGTGTGAATCTTGAAAGTTTATAGGCACATGTTCCAGTGTGAATCTTGAAGGTTTATAGGCATATTAACCAGTTTGAATCTTGAAAGTTGATAGGCATATGTCCGAGCGTGAATCTTGAAAGTTTATAGGCGTAAGCAGATGCTACATGGTTTGTGACACCCCACTGACACTGTTATCGCTTGCTGATAGGTATAGTTTTGCCAAAAACATAAGCTCATTGTGGCCGGCAGAATGCACGCACATCAAAGCTCAAGCCTTTTGGCCAAGCCCAAAAGTCAATACCTGTGATGTGCAAGAAACTCATTCATTTCTGATTTTACATACAGGCCTATATTATATATATACTGGCCCTTACTCACCACAAAACCTTTGTCTGGGTAAAGTTTTTAAACACATAAGCCTTTACATGGCCAGATGTGAACATTTAGCTATTTGGGGAGGGGGGGGGGGGGGGAAGTGGGATATACGTGTACCTGAGCATGTACGTGTTTACTGACTGTTACTTGCGCAATGTAACAGATTACTAATTCGAGTAAATATACTTTATTTCATTTATAAATGTAACATGTTTACTGTAAAAGGTAAACATTTATACAGTATGAGTAAAAAAAATTTTATTGGAAATTCTGTGTACCTGCTACATTAGATAAGCGTGCAGTATTATAGAAACATTTCTCGTTTCTTCTACATATTTTAACAGATCCCCACGGCTGTTGTCAATCATACGGATAGCACGTCCAATGCTGGATACAACAACTACGGCTATCCGCACATATCCGATGTTCCCCACAGAGGTAAATACGTGTTTTATTTGGCCTAGTGTTCTGGTAGCGCCGTGGAAGAATAGTTCGTTCATACAGGGAACAACTGATTCTCTCTGTGGATGACGAATTTAGATAAGTATAATGTCTCCCACTTTACACATGTGACAGGAACGCTGACCCGCCCAGAGACACTGGCAAGTCCTGTGTACCCTCGCTTACCGCCAGCGACATAATGAGAGACTCCGAAGTTTACCCAGTTTTAAACAAGGCGAGTCTACCGACTGGCTCGACCGTCCCCTTGGTGGTGCAATGGGCTCAAATCATCGCGATGGGACACCCGTGCATATGTCCGTGGGTTCCTTCCAGAGTCTGGACTAAACGACTGTGTACCTAATCCCTTATCCACCCACATCCCGGTCAACACGACAGCAGGTATGAGCGCAAGTAACACCTTGCAAGTAAAAAACAGATACTATATGGAAATCACTCGAAAACATCTATCAAATATGGATACACCGTCGATTCTGCCATTTTTAGCACCGACTATATTCAGTCCCCTATATATCTGTTGTGCATGATGTTTTCTTGTTAATTTTTGTGGGTTTTACATTATGCTGTTTGTTCTCAAGAAACTGTAATTTTTCGTATAATTGTTAATTTTGGAACTTAGAGAGTAGATTCAATGAACTGATTAATCAACATATTTCTCCATCATCGATTTATCGATATTTGGAATTAAATATCTATCATTGATTTTGTAGCCCAGAATATGAGGTCATTACATGACTCAGTACTGATTCCTTGGTGCTTAATATATTGAACTGATTTTAGCTGCAAAGTTAATGTAACATACATGTATTCACCATGACTGTTCTCTACAACGTGATGGCAGCATTCATTGGTTGTTGTTGTTGTTTTTTTTTGTTTGTTTTTTTTTTTTTTGTTTGTTTTCTTTCTTGTTTGTTTTTGTTTCTCCAGAGGAAACGGAGCCCAAAAATCATGCCATCGCTGAATGCAGTGTAGCCAGTAATAGCAGGTACGTGTTCGTCCTTGTTATTTAGGCTTTTACCTTTCTGTATTATACGTGTGAGTATAATAACAGATAAGGGGGTCGCACTTTGTAATAGGCCTCATCATTCTGTATTGTAACTGTGAGTGTAATAACAGGTAAGGGGTCGTACTTTGTATTAAGCTTCACCTTTCTGTATTATAAGTGTGAGTATAATAACAGGTAAGTGATCGTCGTTTGTAAAGCCTTCACCTTTCTGTATTATAAGTGTGAGTATAATAACAGGTAAGGGGTCGTACTTTATATTAAGCTTTGCCTTTCTGTATTAGAAGTGTGAGTATAATGACAGGTAAGGGGTTAACCTATATATACAATCACGATGGCTTTACCCTGCCTTACAGGGGACGAACTGTCAGCAGCCTTTATATGTATAGAAACAGGATGGCTTTCCCTCCCTTAAAGGGTACGAACTGTCAAGAGCCTTTTTATATGTATTGGAATAGGCTTGGCTTTCCCTCCCTTAAAGGGGACGAACTGTCAGCAGCCTTTACATGTATACAAACAGAATGGCTTTCCCTCCCTTAAAGGGGACGAACTGTCAGCAGCCTTTATATGTATACAAAACACGATGGCTTTCCCTCCCTTAAAGGGGACGATCTGTCAACAGCCTTTATATGTATACAAACAGAATGGCTTTCCCTCCCTTAAAGGGGACGAACTGTCAACAGGCCTTTATATGTATACAAACAGAATGCTTTCCCTCCCTTAAAGGGGACGAACTGTCAACAGCCTTTATATGTATACAAACAGAATGGCTTTCCCTCTCTTAAAGGGGGACGAACTCTCAGCAGCCTTTATATGTAAACATTCAGGGTGGCTTTCCCTGCGTTACAAGGGAACGAACTGTCAGCAACCTTTATATATATATGTATACAATCAGTTTGGCTTTCCCTCACATACAGGGGACGAAGTGTCAGGAACCGGATCTCGCTGTGGTTTTCTCGCCCCCACAGTCACTTCTTGAAATCATTCCGCCACAAAGACAAGAAGGTAAAACATACGTCAGTTTCTTAAACTTACCCACGTTACGGCGGAGATGATTAAATATTGAATCGAAATTTATATCTGTTCAGAAATAGTCTTGTGTTAAACACTATGCAAATGGTAAAATGCCGAATCTGCATTAAAAAGAAGTACAGGGATGAAGGAGAGCCCAGGTTTAATATACATAATATTTAATATATACAATATTTAATATACATAATATACATTTATGTGATCTCTCTGTATTTATAACCATCCTCCACAGATACATTTATCTGTTTTAGTTATGTTTAAGTTACAGTGGTGCAAACACTGTACCAATTTAAAACAAGTAATCATTAGTCTTGGGTGTCACTTATACGTGTATTATAAAATACTCATCTCACTGGGAATTTTTTTTATATATTTCTCCACTTAGATCACACGCCATTGCTCTGAAAATGAACGAGTAAAAGGACTGGATGAGAGTAAAAATGGACAAGAGGATGAGAAAACCCAAGAGACCGACAAGGCGAAAGAGACTCAGGTGAAAGTAATGCAGGCCAATCTCTCAGATACACCTAGATGCAGAGGAGCCTTGTCAAGAGTGGCTCGTCGGCTACAACGACAGTTCAGAAAGATTTTCAACTGAACAAACACTGCCATATACTATTTTTTGCTGTACAAAATTTACTTTCTTCTCTAAAACTCGTGGTCATAGTTTATAGGTTATCTTATTTATATAAGAGTAAAACTTCAATACATATATATCGAAATATAGAATTTATATATATTCGTTCGTTTTTGGATTTACCTAAAATAAGAAAACTAATGTTTACGGTTGTCTATAATATAGACTTGTGTATGGCATGCAAGCATAAAGTGTAATTTTATTACCAAGTTGATATTTAAAATAAAAATGATCTCTAGTTTTGATATTTTGTCGCTGGTCTTGTGTTATCTGTCAGGAACTATTTCATAATTTTGTGTAGCAGATATGGAGAAATAATGTTTCACGAAATACGACTGACCGGTTTAAGTTATTAACTCGATTTCAATTCATGTTTCCATCATGCAACAAATCTAATTCAATGTCCATTCATGAGTCCATGAATGCATCTTGCGTCCAATGATGGTCGTGTACAGACTAAATCTGCTTTCAACTTCGAGCTTAGATACAAAACTGAAGAAGTTCGTACGAATGCGCTCCCATATACATTGACTAGTTCATATACTGGTTGGTGTTTTACACCTTTTTAAAGAGCATTTCACTTGTACGATCATAGTTTATGTGGATGGTTATGTAGGATTAGGTCAATATGGTTTAAGTGGATGGTTATGTAGGATTAGGTAAACATGGTTTAAGTGGTTGGTTATATAGGATTAGGTCAACATGGTTTAAGTGAATGGTTATGTAGGATTAGGTCAACATGGTTTAAGTGGTTGGTTATATAGGATTAGGTCAACATGGTTTAAGTGAATGGTTATGAAGGATTAGGTCAACATGGTTTAAGTGAATGGTTATGTAGGATTAGGTAAACATGGTTTAAGTGGATGGTTATGTAGGATTAGGTCAACATGGTTTAAGTGGATTGTTATGTAGGATAAGGTCAACGAGGTTTAAGTGAATAGTTATGTAGGATTAGGCCAACACAGTTTAGGTGGATGGTTATGTAGGATTAGGTCAACATGTTTAAGTGAATGGTTATGCAGGATTAGGTCAACATGGTTTAAGTAGTTGGTTATATAGGATTAGGTCAACATGGTTTAAGTGAATGGTTATGCAGGATTAGGTCAACATGGTTTAAGTGGATGGTTATGCAGAATTAGGTCTACATGGTTAAAGTGAATGGTTAGATAGGAGTACGCCAACGTGGTTTAAGTGGGTGGTTAGGCGGGAAAAATCAACATGGTTTAAGCCGATGGTTATGCAGGATCTGTCTTCATGGTTTAAGTAGGTAGTTATGCAGGATTAGGTCAACAAGGTTTAAGTGGATGGTTATGTAGGATTAGGTCAACATGGTTCAAGTGGATGAACTACTGAGGATTAGGTCAACATGGTTTAAGTGAAATGTTATGTAGGATTAGGTCACCATGCTTTAAAGTTGTTGGTTATGCTGGATTAGGTCAACCTGGTTTAAGTGGATGGTTATGCAGGATTAGGCTATACAGACTGGATCAACGTGGGTGAAATAATGGTCACACAACGTTGGGTCAACATCGTGGATATGAAGGATCAAATAGGACTGGGTCATCATGTTGAAAGTGGATGGTCATACTTGATTGGGTCAGCATGGTTGAAGTGTATCGCCACAGATAGGTAGATTAAGCAAACGAAATGTTTATAATTGCACATATAATTGTCGGCTTTGATGAAATGAAAAGCCATGATGCACGAGTGATTAATGGATTGGAATCCACTTTCATACCTCTTCTCGGAAATCGGGTCGCTTTATTGAGCCACTGCACCATTAATGGAAAACGTTACGAAAAGTTTTATTTAGGATGTTTTGTGAAAGTGCCTCGGATAGTGTTTTCTGGGAATTTAATGTCGCGTATCTGTATATCTGGTTGTAGTTCGACAGCGTCTTCTTGCTACACGTCAGTCCCATTGCTGACATATTTATAGCGCTGCCAAACTAAATTACACTAGACATGACACCTCCTGTGTCACAGTATACTGACAACGGATTTTCTGACACTTGATCAGTCCCATGAATATGCGTTGAAGATGACGTCAAAGCTATGGGGAGAAGATGACGTCATTTCTGAATAAATCAAAACCGATCGTGGACGGAAAATATGCATAACATAATCTTTGTTTGATAGCTCCTTTTCATGCATCCTTTAATGTGACTTAATAGGGAACTCATAAAACCCCTTCCCTGTGTTGCTCGTCCTCGAGTGTCCCATTCTGACAGGTAACCATAAGAAACATTTGACGTCAAAAAATGGCATCAGGACCATTGTTGCCGGTTTTTATGAGGTCAGCTAGTGACGTCATAATGCCTGCTGTGAGCTATTTTCAATGACGCCTGTGAAAACGTGATAAGTTACGAAAGGATTGTCTGTTACGTCACCACATTGTTTGAGAAGAGAACATCAAATATCGATAGAAGAAAAAGACTTCATGCAAAACGGCCTACCAATATTGTCCTTCCGGCTTCCTATGAGACGGCATTTGGGAGGAGATGACGTGTAAGTTTGGTTTAAGGGTGGGGTGAGGAATAAATTCGGCGAGATCGGGACGCCGATGAAGTGTGGGTGTCGGGTTGCGGACTGGACAGTATAAATGCGATAAGCTTTAAATACACGACTATTGTCACACTGTAAATAGCTGTCACAGGAGAATACATAATATGTTAATTTGTTGGCTTTCATACAAATTTATACATTCACCTTCTCAGTGCTAGACAGTGTGCACCGTACAGGTCTCTGTGCAGCACATTATACCACTGTACATTTTTGTCACATCTCTGTCTTTCTCTATTTAATCGAGTCTCTTTTAGAACAACTTCTTACATTTAAAACATTATTTTGAGAGTTTGTGAAATTTGTAAATTGTTATATCTCAAATAGATCCCATCGGAGCATCTCAGTAATCTGGGTGTCCCGGTCTACCACGGTGCAGTACCACGGATATCCATCCACGGACCACATTCCTCACTCAGGTATATGGAATTTTAGTTTAATCTCTTGCTGTACTAAAACATTTCCGTACTAAGACAACGATTTCCTGCCTCACCGCCCAGTTACGAAATGATGGATAGTTTCAACTTTGACATCGCTAATTATCCTTACTTTGAAAGCAATACACATAACTGTCTTGCATAATAGCATATCTCGAATTTTAATATTTGTCTGATCGTAATCATGTGTTGTGTGACGTTTTCAATCAACGTCGCTCATTATTCCTTCTAAACCTATAGAGTGTCAGGATATTCCATCAAGTCCTTCGCTATAACACTCTCCACTTAAATTTTACAATCAAGATAACCATCTGTGAGTAAATATATGGACGGAGTGTCTAGTGTGTGGCGATCTGCTTCATAATTGTGTCTAATTCCGGTTTATCTGGGAGCGGGTTTTGGTGTTGCATATGCATCGCCACGTCTCGCCCTATGGACAGTTGCAACACAAAAACAACTGTCATACTCATACTTCTGAACAATGAAAATTTATATACATATATGGTTTACTATTTGGATACTGATTATGTTTACACACATAAAACGTCCCTTGCCAATTTTCGGCTTTATTGAAAACTGCTAACTGATTCTGTTTTCATTGATTCATCCTAATTCCTTATGTGCGTTTTTTGGTGGTTTCCTTTAAACGTAATCTAAATTGCCCTTAAACAAAAATTATTAAAATAGACGGTACATGACGCATTACATTTATTCGTATACATCGTCGAGTGTCTGGATTGTAACGCATAGATTTGCTATTTACCATGTAATGTGTGTATATTTATATTTATGTATTTATGTATTTATTTATTTATTTATTTATTTATTTATTTGGTGTTTTAAGCTGTACTCAAGAATATTTCATTTATACCAGCAGTATGTATATTTGTGTATGCATGCAGTAGTCGGTTCAAGGCTGTGAATTGCACACATTGTCTGTAGGAACATTTATTTATGTATCATATATCAACCCAAAGGTAACACATGCTGAAATAATTTGACCGTTCCTGACGACTGCAAACACAGGGCATCGAAAATAAAGAGTATCACAAAACATGATTTCAATATTCTGAGTTCTATTTTTCGGATTTTGATTTACTCCAAACTCAATGTTGTGCGTTGTATCTATATGCAGGATCAGGGAGTCCATCAATACTGTACGTTGTATCTATATGTAGGAGCAATGAGTTCATCAGTGTCGTATGTTGTTTCTGTCTACAGGAGCACTCCACTCGTCCAGAAGAACTGCTAAGCCCTGTATACCAGATTTCTCTGCGTCAACAACACCGGGAGAGACGGAGAAGGTTTCCAAGTCTGAACAAATCCAGGCCTCTCGAGGATCAGACTCTTCCGGTGCTGTTGGCTCTTAGCCCAATTCAAAACCCTAGGAGAGATGTCTTCAGACCAAACCGACAAGCCATCTACACACCAGTCATCCAAACAGCCATCTCCACCTCACCCGATTCCACCGCAGCCGATCCACCTCAGCCAACCCCACCGCAGCCAACCCCACCGCCTCCAATCCCACACGAAGCCAACCCCACCCGGGCCAACACCCAGCCCTCCCCGTGCAGCCAACCAAAAAGTCTTAGAGGGACGAAATAAAGCAAACAGGCGCTGTCGCACAAGGAGAAGCAACGTGTACTTCGGGTATATACTATGTACCGGCATCAACCCAGTGAAGCTAGTATTAATTAAGATATTTATTTATTTCATTGTCATATATTGCCGTACCCTGTTCCGGATTTTCATTGATATGACAGAGGTCAGGCATAAGGGTGGATGACGCTGAGTACGCAGAGTGACCCACCGACATTCTTCAGGTATTCTGCCTGACACACCTCTTGACTTAAAGTCGCATATGAGACAGTGAGAAGTGAGAGATTTCCTCATTATTATAATCAATAATTGATTGCATTAATCAGTCAATACTTAGGGTAGCCCACCATGTAGACCTAACAATTTATACAGGTTTTTAGCCCAAACTATGAAAAGGAAATTTCAGGTTTAGTCATGCTATAAAACATGAATTGAACCAAAGTATGTAATCAAAAGTACCTGCTGAATTTAAAATGTTTACCATCAGCGATTTTAATCGTTCGTGATTACGATAAGAACACGACAGTATTACCATCCATGAAATACAATCTTTTTGTTTCAGACAAAAGGAAAGGTGAGAAAATCATGGCCGACAGAAGTGATATCAGCAATGACAGGTAAATTTACTTTGGGAGGTGACTCTCGCGTCAGGCAAACAATTTATGTCCAGTTGTTACTTTGTAAAAAAAAAAAATTCTCCAAATTTTCAACATTATCTAATTTTTAGGATTTGTGTTAGGCTGTTTCTCTTGAATCATGCATACAATTCGATTAATAAAGAGTGTCTATACACTTCAAGGTATTTGAAGACCAGTGGAGGCTAAATGAGGCTAAGTTGTTGCACACCCTTACGTAAACTGCTGTATCTTTACGTTTGTGCAAACTGCTGTATGGTTACGTTTGTGCAAACTGCTGTATGGATGCGTTTGTGCAAACTGCTGTATGGTCACGTTCGTGCAAACTGCTGTATGGTTATGTTTGTGCAAACTGCTGTATGGTTACGTTTGTGCAAACTGCTGTATGGTTACGTTTATGCAAACTCTTGTACGATTACGATTGTGCAAACTGCTGTTTGATTTAGTTTGTTCAAATTGTTGTAAGGTTACGTTTGAGCAACTGTTGAGTGATTACGTTTGTGCAAACTGTTGTATGTTTACGTTTGTACAAACCGTTGTATGGTTACGTTTTGATGCCGAGTACAAAACACCTCATCACTTAGTATGCGGCGTTATATACTTGTTTTTGGTGAGCAACCTGTCCATACAAGTGAATCCTCACCATACCTGGCTCATCCCATACCAAAGCACTCGACAACGTTCTTAGTACACGTCATCCTTCTCAGTACACCCAACCCTTCACAGTACAAATCATCCTTCTCAGTACACGTCATCCTTTTTAGTACACGTCACACTTCACAGTATACGTCATCCTTCTCAGTACAGGTCACCCGTAACGTCTCTGTACACATTAATCCCCTCATTACAAGTCATCCTTCTCAGCACACGGCACCTTTTTTGGGACATGTCACGTTCTCATGACGTCATTTTCTCTACACGTCCCCCTCCTCAGCACACGTTCTCGTCACGTCACAGTACACGCCAACTACCTCAGTACACGCCAAGTATCTCAGTACACGACAGCTACCACCTAGCCATACGCGATCTCCCTTCTCTACACGTCATCACTTCTTGATATGCTCTCTATAACTCTGGCCTCCGTCTCTTAAGTGACATATTCTTGAGTATGGCGTAAAACACCAATCAAATAAATAAATTAATTAATTATTTTTTAAGTTGCAGGGGGCGAACTGTCAGGAACCGAATTATGCGATTGTTTGCTCACCCAAAGGTTCGGTACCTTAAACTGCCCATCAAACACAAGGTAGGTAAAAAACTACTGTTTGATTCTTAAGATCTTTAAGAATTTTAATGATTAAACAAAGCTGGGAACGATAATAAATAAGCAAAATAACTCCGAAGAAATTCATTGTGACGATCTCAATATTTTGACTTTAATTAAGTCATCCTCAGGAAAAAGTGTGCCAAATGAATGGATTACTGCATGGAGTATAATATGACTGAACAGGCGACATCAGTTGACAGGTTATTGTCCATAAAGTAGATAATAAACACTGAAAAGGTGAATAATATGTTAAGAGTATGTTATAGTTTTCTTATCTTAAGATAATGCACATGATGACATATACATGCAATTGGCTATATAAGGATCTTTATAAATATATAAACACATATTTATGCATCTTTATGAATATTAAAAAAAACACTTTCTGAAGATTGGAAGAATAAAGTAAAAATAAAAAATGCAGCCTACCTAAACAATTGAAGCTCTTTAGAGGTCATAATCTCATGGTTTGTATACATCTGGTACATAAAATTATGTGGAAGTGCATTTTTTTTCACAACATACTCATGTGTAAACAACATACTGCATGTGTGCACAACATTCTGCATGTGTACACAACGTACACAGTAGTTTTTAGAGAGTATGCTGACGAGAAAATAAATCATGCATGTTAAATTTGATAATATTTGACCATTTAGATGTCACCTATGTGTACATTTGAGCACGCATATGCAAACTGATATAATCAGATTAAGACACAATTGGAAAATAAACAGAATTACATGGCCAGATAAACACCAATGTGCTTGGGGAAATATTATCACGGCATTTATCCATAAATTCTAACCCTTTTCTAACCATACTGTGAACATGCAGTAAGGTCACATCAGGTTTTATCACTTAACACACGCAGACTGCTAAACTTGCACATTCAAAATGCATACACATACAGAGCTAAAAATCGACAATCCGACAGTAAAACGTACGAAAATAGTGCGATGACCTTATTGATACGCACGAGGTGGGTCCCAGCAGTCCACCATGTGCAGGTAAAACATTTGTTAAAAGCATTGTACTCGACTGGAAAAACTGCAATACGAAAAGCTTTACTGATTTCATTGACAGTGATTATATATACTAACTTCGTTTACTATTTTCTTTGCCTTTAACATGTATGTATGTGGTTTCTTTTGACAGTCATTAGGGGCATCTTTTCTGTTTGAATACTCTAACTTACGAAGAATTACACATCAAGAAAGCCCCTAATACGTTCGTCTTACAAACTTTTGTCCAAACAGAAAATACTCAACAGTATGGCGGTTAAAGAGATGGATGAATACGAAGCAAACAATGATGGACAAGATTGTCAGGAAAATGAAAAGAATGGTGACAAAGTGAAAGTCATAGCAACACATAGGCTTACAACCGGAAACCCCAGAAGATGGAGCGCCGTGTCACGTGTTGCTCACCGCGTTCGGTGTCAGTTTAGAAAGCTTTTCAACTGATACACAATTCCCTCAATGTTGCACAGATGCAAACTATATTTTGTACATTCGTTTGTAAAAATCTCCTGAATAGTTTTATGGATTATTACCTTTGTATGTAGGCCTACTATATGTATAAATGTTGAAAAATTAACAGTTGATCTCTCGTGTATAGATTAAGTTCAATGAATCTGTTCTAATGTACAGTCTATATTTGTGTGTGTAAATCTGTCAGTTGCTGTAGTATATTTTGAATACAGCTTTTCAATGTTCACACTTGTACAGACGGCGAATCTCTATACCACTTGTGGTCTAAATAAATAAATAAAAACGCACACGTGCTGCAGATGTATAATATTCCGTTTCACTTTTTGCCCGTTATCACCTGGTGTTTGTAAGCTGAAATAGGGGTTAGCATTTCTCGTTGGTATCAAAGCAGTTTCTTGTGATGCAAATGGCTGTTAATTTCCACAGAAACTAAGGGCACCCTCTCTGTCAACAATTTAAACTTGAGCCCTTAGGGTAGCAGTTTTCTCTCAATCCTTCTCGCTTGATCTCAAAGTCCAAGCTCATGCACGCTGGCTTTCTCTCCAGTCGTATGTGGGAAGGTTGGTCCTGCGCATGATCGTTGGTTTACCCCGGGTTCTGTCCGTTTTCTCCCAGCATACTGCTGGCCGCCATCGTAAAACTGGAATATTCTTAAGCACAGCGTAAAACACCAATACAATATTTAAAAAAACAATAAAGAAAAAACTGGAAAACTTTCTACATCTTTGTATACCTACTGCAGTTTCCTTTAATTATCCTTCTTGGTATCTCACTGTATATAGCTGTTCACGAAATTCTGGCATGTCTGTAGGACCTACTTGAAAATTTGTTGTGTAAGTGACTATTTATTCCCTCGAAACACGCTCATATATAAAGCCTGACGAACTCCATTCAATGACAAGAACAAGACGTTCGACTTTAATAATGCTAAGACTAACATTGTGGCAGTGGTAGGAGATAAAGCCTTTATAATGTTGCTTTACCACTTTCTAAAAATTTAGAAATTCAACACTTTATCAAATGCTAAGGCTTTGCACGTTGTAATCTAAAGCTAGGCCTATCTTGCTATCAAAATCAACAATTTAAAATGCCATGCCCCTCACCTCACTCGATTATGTGTTGATGATGCGGCACCACATTTTAAGATGCTAGAACTCACATTTTGTATGAAACAATTAAATTAAATCTTGTTCAGTTCATTTGAACACGTAGAAAATGTTGACATTTTACATTTCCGTTGTAGGAGAGTATTGAAATAGCCTTTTAATATAGACTAGTCTCGAAGAAGTTTAACACCCTTCTGGAGTGGATCTCACATTCTGGATGTCGCATTCACGCCTGTAGGGGTCTGCACGGTGTAATCGGCATTTCCAGTCGGTTTAAGGGGCGACTTTGACATGGCTACATAGGCCTACAACCGACCATTTTTAATACTGACCTGAATGACTCGCGAGAATGTAGGCCTATCGTTGATAGAAATACGAAATACGCATACACGTAATTATAGATGTCTTTCCGCATCATAATGGAACTTGCTTTTGCTAAAAGACGGACGAGAGCTTAAAGCCCATTAAAGTAAAAAAAAAAAAAAAAAAGATAAAATTTGAAAACCACATTAGATATTTAAACAAACGTACATAACAGACACATATATATATACATATATACATATATATAAGCCTACAATAAGGATTCGCCTACACATGTACGATAGGCTATGAACTGATTAAGGAACAGCAACAATGCAGTGATGTAATACTAGCAGTGGAATGGATGCATCGATGGATATGCCTATATATGGTCTCTGTAAGCGTACGGGTGTAACGCTTGATAGAATATCCAAATTTAGTTAACACACACTACACCTGTTGTCGAGTAATAGTAATCATATCTCATGAGTTTGTGTTGTAAGCAACAGTTAGATGTATTTTGCCAATCTCTCTCGACTTGTAAGCTGTATAGTCAATGTGGTCACTGGGAGAAAATGGGAGAGGGGGGGGGCGGGGTGAATCTACTCAGTTGTCTCCCTTCATCACTTTATTTCCGGAGAAGACAGAGAAGGATGACGGAAAACTTCTCCCAAACCGCAGACTCGTCGAGTTTGTCTGAGCCCAAATCGGGCTTGAATCTGTTAGACTTGCCAGAAGAAGTGTTACTACACATACTATCTTTTATGAGTTACCATAATGTCAGCGAAATCCGAAGGGTAAGAGGTTTTCTGGTGGTTCATAGTCTGACATTTTTCCGTAGAAAAACAAAATGGGTTACCTGCCCTTAGACAATGACAAACAACGTAAACATCTGCTAGCTTATGGTCACCCGAGAGGCTCTAAGCGATTTTACACAAAATTATCATTTCGTTTCTTCTATAGACATAAGTTAATAACGGATAATATTACTCTGTTCTGTTTGTTAACTTCAGTCTTCACTTCTGAAATTCACGATTTGAACATCTGACATTGTAGATCTGCCAAGCTTTCAACCGGCTGTGTCAGCAGGCTTTAACACAGGGCTTCCTTCGTGTGGACAAGTTTCATAGTGCCATACAACGACGAGTCAAGTCACAGCTTCCGCGTAGAGAGTCCGAAAGACGCAACCACTCCTTGGCTCGCCATGTTGACATCTTATCTGCCATAGAAACCCGTCTCTCACTACTTAACATGACCTACATGAAGTATATAGACGTGGGTCTGTGTGCTTTTATACCGGGAAAGGTAACCTCTTTGCATATTTAGACATATTTAAGGGAACTTAAGTGTAAGAAAAATCGTCTCCCAATAGTTTGATTCTTTCAAGGAAATTTTGTTGATGATAAGAAAACATTTAGGAATGAGAGTCTTGAAAATTGAGCACATTAGCATGCTACAGATAGCAGTACGCGGGGAGCTGTCACCCATAGTAGACCCATTTGCTGCTATGTTGATTTATTTTCAATGCCAAAACTCTGAGACACGTTTACATATCCAAGACACATTTTTGTGGGTGCGTACTTTGACCAGTGTTGTGTGCTTCCTCCTTCCTAGGCCTGGTTACCACAAGTTAACGCGACGCTGAATAATGTGAGGGAGGGGAATTTGTTGAATGTAGTACTCACATACATATACATGCATCCATTCGACTATCACACATTCAGAACTTGGGAATATTAATTAATACAAATATTTATGCTCATGTTTTAATATTCTGGTGCATATCTTCTCCTGTCTGATACAGCGTTGCTCACAGCACTAACATGTATAAGTCTTTGTATGTTATACTCCCTGCCAGCTACACTTTAGGTGAAGTCTTTGTATGTTATAGTGCCTGCCAGCTAAACTTTAGGTGAAGTCTTTGTATGTTATACTCCCTGCCAGCTAAACTTTAGTTGAAGTCTTTGTATGTTATACTGCCTGCCAGCTAAACTTTAGGTGAAGTCTTTGTATGTTATAGTGCCTGCCAGCTAAACTTTAGGTGAAGTCTTTGTATGTTATACTCCCTGCCAGCTAAACTTTAGGTGAAGTCTTTGTATGTTATTCTCCCTGCCAGGTGTTGGATGAGTTGTTCCGCATCCTGCGGGTTCTCCAGGAGAGTGCAGAGCCCCCCAGAGCCCACGAGTTCCTACAGGAGCTCAGAGATATATCTTCCATGGCTATGGAGCACTTTGAAGAGAAAATAGTGCCCCTTGTCAAGCAGAAGATTCCCCCACTCAGTATGCCCGTGCCGTTTGGAGAACCAGGTGACTCACAATCAGGTAAATGCGTTGTGAGGTGTCTCTTTGTTGTTACTGTTCATATGCTATAACAGTAAAAATAGAGAAAACAACAATAATGGAGAGAAAAATAGTGCATTTCATTGAATAAATTGTCAGTTTGCATACGCATAAGACCAGTCAGATGCAAGATTGTGCTATTCTAATTCAAAATTATTTAGCAGATGACATGATTCTTCATGGAAACATTTTATATATGAGGAAGAAAGGTGGCCATGTAAAATGTTTGAAAAACTGTCTAAGCAACGTCCTCTGGGTCTATCCTAATTTGAGATGGGAGGGATTATAGACTGAACAAAGCCCCAGGCTTCAGTCCTTAGCCTCAGCCATGAAAGTCCCTTGCTCAAAACCAGTTTCTTCTTACATGCGTACAAATTTATGTATTAAATTCAGCAAGGTTCTGGATTTTCTCCTGCTGATTAACACTGCTCCTAAGGTAGCAAAATGAAATGTATAGAGTAGAACAAAAAATAGTGTTCATTTGCTGGAACTAGTAGAGCTTGGCCCATCTAAAATGTGGACATTCTTGAATGTGGTATTGAAGAACAATCAAATAAATAAATGCATCTAACATGTGTATGTTATACATGTTCTCAGTATCCCGGTCCTACTCGGATTTCCTGACCGTGCCCACATCCCCCAGACAGGACATGGTACGATTACAACACCAGGTCAGGTCACAAGGCCTCTCCCTACAAAACTTCCGCAAAGAAATGATTGACATGAGAATCAAAATGGCTGAGCACAAGAAACGACTTATGGAACAGGACAAAAAGAACATTGAGCAGTGCCGAATTATTACAGAGCAGAACAGCACGCTTCTGGAACAAGACAGGAAGTTGAGCGATTTGAGTCGAAAGATCCTAGAATATGATCAGAAGTTTAGTGACATTTTTGCAGAATTATCCAAGGCGGGTTGCAGTTCAGTGGGTTACAAATCTTCATCAGCCAGTTCTACTGATGCATCAGAGACAGATAAACAAGCCAGTCAGAAACATCCACAAGGGATCAACAAATCCACTGTGAACCGAAAGAGACAATCTAGCCACCCTGTATCTACAACAACAGAGAGAAAACAGTCTTCAGGGAAAAGGCGAAAAACTTAATCAGTTGTTGCTGAGTTAGTCATTGTCATGAATTACTTTACTTAATGCCATGTTCCGTAGTTTAGAGATTTGAGAGTTACTGTTTCTTCTAAATGATAGTAATGAAAAAGTAGTCTTTAATGTCTTTATTTTTTATTTTATTGCAACTTTGTTGGCAAGAAAACTTACTGAGAAATTGAATTTGCATGCATGGCTACAAAGAAAAGAAAGCTAGAGAGAGAAAACACTTCTGTCGTAGGATGCACCTATTCTGTAGGTATAATTAGTGAATGCACCTATTCTTCGGGTATAATTAGTGAATGCACCTATTCTTCAGGTATAATTAGTGAATGCACATATTCAGGTATAATTAATGAATGCGTCTATTCTACAGGTATAATTGATGCATACAGTTATAACTGATGTACATAGTCTACAGATATGATTAGAGAATGCACATGTTCTACAGATATGATTAGAGAATGCACATGTCCTACAGATATGATTAGAGAATGCACATGTCCTACAGACATGATTAGAGAATGCACATGTCCTACAGATATGATTAGAGAATGCACATGTCCTACAGACATGATTAGAGAATGCACATGTCCTACAGACATGATTAGAGAATGCACATGTTCCATAGGTAGTAGAAATTACATGATAAATTCATGTTTTATGTATCTAATTTTTCTCCCATGGTGGATGTAAGCAAAAATAGTACACATTGAAAGAACTATAAACACTCAATTAAGTTTGTTCTGGTAAATAGTAAATGATCCAGTGGCTCTCAGAGCTCATCATGCAAGTAACTATACACAGAACAGTTTTGGGCAGTGTCTTAAGTCAGGGTTAATACATCAGTGCTGAAACCCTTCTGTTTTCATTGTGACACAAAAAGCCCAGCTTAATATTGCACATTAGCGACGATTTATTTGATATAACCTAATTCTCTCTGCCAGTAATTTGGCAACTTGGTGGTTAGATACACTGATCTTTTTTTTTTTTTTTTTAAAATAGTGGCGATGCTAAGAATAGTGCTCTTAGTGCCTGATATGTGACAGATCATTTTAATATGTATAATTTAAAATCAGCTGAGTTTTGTTATTTTATTATCGAAATTTTGCTAAGAACTTGCCATGGATTCATGTTATGTATTATGTACAGTATGATACAGTCATTGATGTTCCACAGGAATTGCATTTATAACTGAATAAAAAGACAGTGCTGATTAGGCCTAAATCATAATTCTATGCCTGTGCACTTTTCCTAGACAGAAGTTGAGAATCATTGAATAGAATTCAATTGTTATCTTGATAATTCCAGAGCTTGCCATGTAAACAGGGCACTTTTTCTTGGAAAACGTTAAGAATGTGAATTGCATTCTACACCAGCACATTTGAGAGGAAAAATGATGAAATTAGTGTGAGCAATTCAAAGAAAAATATATGGTAATGCTGTATGTTCAGAGCAAGGTTTTCTGCATAATGTGTGGCTTATGATACATCTGCAAACTTAGTTTTTTCTTTGTTTTTGATTTTTTTGTTTAAATTTTCATACAAACCACCCTAAATTGTGACTTCAATAAATGATTTTTGTTTCAATTTGTAGTTTACATTTAGCTTTTTATGCAGTGTTTGATGTAATTCACTATAGACCACAGAGTGAGATGTATCAGTGAAAACATTAACTGATCACATAAGTCATAATGCTCAGATGGATGGACAATACTTCCAAAGGACCTGGCTGGCTCAGTAGTCATAAGTGCTGCTCTCTCCTTCAGACCACAGGCTCTTGACAGGTGCATTTGAATGCATTTCAGGCTAGTTTGTCTGGAGTGTTGTGTCAGAAGTTTTTCGTTGGTGATTCTTGGCACGCATGCTCTGTCTCAGTATGGTTTCCTCTACCAACATACACTTGACAGCTGTCATATATTTTGTGACATGCATGTATTCTTGAGTACAGAGTGCCTTTCTCATCTTGTTTGTGGGTCCCACATACCAAGATTAGATCTGAGATGTATCCCTTTAAATACAAAGAAAACACTCAAGTGAAGTAACATTAAAGCCAAAGAAAACACTAAAATGAAGTGTATCGGATGAAGGACCATTAAGTTAAAGAAATCACTAAAATAAAGTATAACTGATGAAGGGCTATTAAACAACTGTTCTGGTAAATAATTTTATTTATTTTTTTAGAATTCTTTCTACCTAGTAAAATGGTTTTAAAACATCAGAATCCACGTTGTGATCCAGAGGGTATGAGTGACGTCACATCCATGTTTTCTGCTTGAAATAGTTTCTGGGTAATTTGGCGAATGCATTCAAACTCATATATATATTATATGTATGCATTTTAAATGATGAAACCTGAGTTTGATGAAATCTAGCCATCTTTGGTTGTCAGGTGGCAAAACCCTGATTTTACACCACCTGTATCAGTATGGGTAGAAAAGGAATTTAAAGACTTTAAAGTTTCAAATGCAATTTGCTTGGTTGAAAGAATTAAAAAAAAAAAATAAACTGAACGTTTTTTTTTTTTTTTCAGTTGTCTTGCATCTGAAATGTTATTCACGTGTAGTGTTTTCTATGCCTTTAATCTCATAATACTTTGGAGATCTTCAAATATATATTCGTATTCTTGGAATGTCGTTGGGTTTAGTGTCTCAACATATGGTCGTTTAAACAAACTGATTACCTCAGTCAAAGGTATTGGCTGCAATAGATCTGCCTTGTCATGACCCGCATCAGAGACAAATGTATTCTCTGCTGAGTACTTTGGATCATTATTCTGCCTTGTCACGACCCGCATCAGAGACAAATGTATTCTCTGCTGAGTACTTTGGATCATTATTCTGCCTTGTCACGACCCGCATCAGAGACAAATGTATTCTCTGCTGAGTACTTTGGATCATTATTCTGCCTTGTCACGACCCGCATCAGAGACAAATGTATTCTCTGCTGAGTACTTTGGATCATTATTCTGCCTTGTCACGACCCGCATCAGAGACAAATGTATTCTCTGCTGAGTACTTTGGATCATTATTCTGCCTTGTCACGACCCGCATCAGAGACAAATGTATTCTCTGCTGAGTACTTTGGATCATTATTCTGCCTTGTCACGACCCGCATCAGAGACAAATGTATTCTCTGCTGAGTACTTTGGATCATTATTCTGCCTTGTCACGACCCACATCAGAGACAAATGTATTCTCTGCTGAGTACTTTGGATCATTATTCTGCCTTGTCACGACCCGCATCAGAGACAAATGTATTCTCTGCTGAGTACTTTGGATCATTATTCTGCCTTGTCACGACCCGCATCAGAGACAAATGTATTCTCTGCTGAGTACTTTGGATCATTATTCTGCCTTGTCACGACCCGCATCAGAGACAAATGTATTCTCTGCTGAGTACTTTGGATCATTATTCTGCCTTGTCACGACCCGCATCAGAGACAAATGTATTCTCTGCTGAGTGCTTTGGATCATTATTCTGCCTTGTCACGACCCGCATCAGAGACAAATGTATTCTCTGCTGAGTGCTTTGGATCATTACTCTGCCTTGTCACGACCCGCATCAGAGACAAATGTATTCTCTGCTGAGTGCTTTGGATCATTACTCTGCCTTGTCACGACCCGCATCAGAGACAAATGTATTCTCTGCTGAGTACTTTGGATCATTACTCTGCCTTGTCACGACCCGCATCAGAGACAAATGTATTCTCTGCTGAGTACTTTGGATCATTATTCTGCCTTGTCACGACCCGCATCAGAGACAAATGTATTCTCTGCTGAGTACTTTGGATCATTATTCTGCCTTGTCACGACCCGCATCAGAGACAAATGTATTCTCTGCTGAGTGCTTTGGATCATTATTCTGCCTTGTCACGACCCGCATCAGAGACAAATGTATTCTCTGCTGAGTGCTTTGGATCATTATTCTGCCTTGTCACGACCCGCATCAGAGACAAATGTATTCTCTGCTGAGTACTTTGGATCATTATTCTGCCTTGTCACGACCCGCATCAGAGACAAATGTATTCTCTGCTGAGTGCTTTGGATCATTATTCTGCCTTGTCACGACCCACATCAGAGACAAATGTATTCTCTGCTGAGTACTTTGGATCATTATTCTGCCTTGTCACGACCCGCATCAGAGACAAATGTATTCTCTGCTGAGTACTTTGGATCATTATTCTGCCTTGTCACGACCCGCATCAGAGACAAATGTATTCTCTGCTGAGTGCTTTGGATCATTATTCTGCCTTGTCACGACCCACATCAGAGACAAATGTATTCTCTGCTGAGTACTTTGGATCATGATTAGTTTTCACAGAGTAAGGAAAATATTAATAATTAAACACTAATTCGTTACACAAAAGTAGCCGAAGTCATTCCATTCAATTCAAACTTCTCAAACCTTTGCATCTCTCTTGTACCTCTATTGTAAAAAGATAGGGGATAAGAACACTGAACACAAAAGTACAGGTGCATCATAGTTGGCTTGTAGGGGTATGAGTTCATAATACATAATTAATGAAAATAGGCCTCAACGTTTAATTTAATTGAACTAATATATGTCGGTAGGCTTACGCAAAAGTGTTTGTACACTTATATTTGAAGAGCAGCTGTGTCTTCTAGGCGTTGTTACTTTATTCTATGGCAACTGGAAATGTGATGATTCACTTACATTCCTTTAAGACATGTATCAAACGCCTACGCAGTTAGAAAAGTTTTGATTTCTTAGCTTTTCAAAAATACGAAGTGGCGGAGGTCACACCTGAAGTGAGAGTTAACGCCCCTTAGTTTCCTCTTCCACTGATAGATGGCGGTAGTATCCGACAGCTCGCATTCGGTTAAAACAAGATCGAGAAACAAGGGTATACTCAAAGCAGCTTGTTTTTCAAGTGAGTCGCTGTTCGTTTAAGGGAGAACAAGAGATATTCTGATTTACCAACATTCAAAATGGCCGATAACGAGAATTCTGCCACATTTAGAGCCAATGCTGCCACGAAGCCAACCCTTGCAAGTGATAAACATGGGAAGAAAATGGCGTCGAAAGCGAACAAAAAATGGGTGCGACTTGCGACTGTTCTTGCTTACGTTTTGTCTGTGTCCTTAGCTGCGATCGTCCTGGCAGTTTACTACAGCTTAATATGGGAGCCGCAACTCAAGGAAAATGAGTTTACAACCCCTAGAGTCCCAGAAGGAAGTACTGTAACGACGGATAACAACAGTACTGCGGTGCGCTAGAACAGGTGAATAGGAAGACGTGGTATTTTTGCTTTGTATAGATCATATTGTTTATTGAATACAGTTATATTATTATCCAATAGTGGTTCATTGCGGACTACTATAAGGTAATAAGCTTCTGGCATAAGTAAACTAGAGCCAATGCCATTCAAAATTCTTTGAAATATTCTAGGGTGACATTGTGGAACTGACTAGGCTACCCATGTATCTTTAAAAAAATCACCGAATGTAAGTGTTTAAAAAAAATGGATATGTTGATTATGTATGAAATTGTGATTCACTACATTGTTACACTCACTCACTCGTATATCAGATTCATTTAGAGTTTATATATACTGTATAGACCTTGTAAATAACCTTTTGTTTGAATGTGTGTATGCACAAGGGGCTCAAGGGAGAGTGCTTTTGTAACTAATTGATCTCCCTCAGAAAATGAATTATTATCATTACTAAGATCATATTATTGGTCTGAATGATTAAGCTAGTAAATCCTAAAAGTCTGAAGTCTGATATATGTAAAATAGAGCCAGTAGAGGGAAAATAATGTTTGGTAATAGTAGAGCTGATAAAAGCGACAACAACTGACACTCAACCAGACATGTTACATTTTGCAAGATATCTAAGTTTGTTTAATGTTTGTTTGCTTAATTAAGAATTGTGAACACATTTTGATATTTTTCTGTATGTGTACTTCTTGTTTAATGTCTACGTACACTCTTTTGTTTTCAAAGACATTCTCCCTCATGTCACGACCCTGTGTAACAATAGGTTAGTCACAGCTTGGAGCTGCCATTCAGAGTGACATAATTGCTGAATGCTGCGTTTGGCAATTTCATTTCTGGTTAATAGACTGATTACTTGATGCAAATATTAATAAATTGTGTGATTTCTGTTTGTGTGACCTTTCATGTCACTCTACAAGGATAAAACACATTAAGAATCCTGAGTTCGGTTCCTTCAAGTTTTTATTTTAATGCACAGGTATATCTGGTTTATATTATATTTTTTATATGGTTCCAGTATTAAATCGATCATCAGAAGACTTTGGCCTTGACATCCAACGATAAAATATTTGATTTATCAGGTGAATGAATACAGAATGTTACAAATTGAAGCTAGGAAATGTTAAGTTAGCCCCAGAGGCAGACACCGATTTTCTGATTTCTAATTATTCATGTTTTGAAACTGACACGTGGTGTGTGGGGTTTTAACCTGTTTAAGTCACCAAACATTACTCTACAAATAGCAGTGGATCGTTTGACTTGGTGAGCTAAATAACAAGCGTAGGCTGACAGGATGTAGGCAGAATGTGTGGAACATTTAGAATGTTACATAGGACATGGGAATGAAAGGTGTCGAAGAGGCTGCGTTTATCGCTATAAAACTTGGTTGCTATGATAGACTGGAAAGGTAAGCCATTTATAGTTTTAAGAATGACCACTAATGTCCACCACCATAAGTCATGGAACAAAATACTTGAAATACCACAATTTGAGGATTGATAGCAGAATTAAAATTACCTCAGCTGACAATTTGCTATCACATCATAATTTTAACAGTGATGTGGTATTACCTTTGAGTCTCACTTCAACATTTTGCTGACATCCAGTAACCTACCGTTATGTGCACAATCATTTGAAACCATGTGGTATTTGTAAGGTCAAGCATGATCATCAAATAATGGGCCTTCTTGGTTCCAGGGCTTGACAATCTTTGCGTCGGCATTCACCAAGTTGGGGAACCACGACAGAAAAGTGCAGTGGCACTCAAGATGAGATTTTAATATGAAACGCACGCTTGGCATTGCAACTTGCAGACGTAAAACTATGAAATGCATATAAGTGTTGAGGCAAATGTCACTGTGATACAAATGTAATTATAACTTGGTTTTGTTTTTTAGAATTAAAGATCTACCTCAACCCATTTCGTAATATACATTGTTTGATATCAGTGAAAATTTGATCAGTTTAAAGATTTGGCATGACAGCCTTTGATTAGTTGGACACCTTCTTATGACATTGTTACTTCTCATTTCATTGTATGTGAACGGTGAAAAGCGAATGCTATTTTTGAGGTCAGAGAGGATAAAGCAGATGTACTCTGTTCTGACATTTCCTTATACGGAAAACACGACAGTGGTTATGTTCAGAAACAGGAGTTCATCATGAATTTAACTTGGGATGGTGCAACAGCACAAACATAGGTCATAACAAAAGCTGTTGTGTAATTCAAGCATGGCGCACACATTTGCGTAGTTCACATGCATGGACAGCCACTGATGTAACAGTAGACCCACGTGTTATTCTCAGCAGACTGAAGGCTATACTAATATGGATTGATGTGATTCCAGGTTATTTGAACTTTTTACTGTCTGTGTTATAGTATGTCCTGGGTTCACACCTGCTGGTAGTGTTTGATTATGATATCAACATTGCATAATAATACTCAATTCTTTGTACAGTTCAGTGTGCATGAGTAGATCAGCTATGCTGTAGGCTAAAAACATGCAGGAAAGTAAATTTTCATAGCAACTAATCATGGGTGATGACTAAGAATGCATATGATCATATTGATGAGTGTTGTACTTAGGTCAGATTATTTGCTGCTACCACAGCGAAGCTCTCCTGTCATTAATGAGATATCTGCTTTGTCGCTCATCAACCACACTGTCATCATGAGCTCTGAGTTAATTAATCAGTACATAGCTAAGTTGAAATACAGAAATACCATATGAAGAGAAGGCCCACCTACATGTATTAACAAAATTACTTTATAGTGTGTGTTTATGCAGTATCATGCTGTCTGACAGATTCTCCCTGTAAACTAGGGTTGGGCTATATCAGTCCAGGTTGGATGTTCGAATCTGCATTTAACATATTAAAAGGTGAGCTATAAATGTATAATATTAAGGGCCTCCGTGGCTCAGTTGGTTAGCACGCTTGCCTAGAGTAATGACCCAGGGGTCTCTCACCAATGCGGTCGCTGTGAGCTCAAGTCCAGCTCATGCTGGCTTCCTCTCCTGTACGTGGGAAGGTCTTTCAGCAACCTGCGGATGTTCGTGGGTTTCCCCCGGGCTCTGCCCAGTTTCCTCCCACCATAAAGCTGGCTGCCGTCGTATAAGTGAAATATTCGTGAGTATGGCGTAAAACACCAATCAAATCATGTATAATGTTGTTTTTTTTCTCTATTTACAGAACACTTGAGAGAAAAAAAGCAGTCTGGCATGTTGGATTTAGAAGGAGGACCTATTTCGTTCTGGGTACAACTCTGTATTTTGAGGTTTGGGGACAGAGGAGGGCAAAGGGCCTCTCTATGGTATCTCCCTATCTATTGTCTACATGCTTAATTGTTGATCCTCTGCTGGCAGGGAGGAGAAGTAGGACCTGGTCACATCGGGGATATCCACGGATAGTTTTTCTGGTTGTTGTTGTGGACAATCCTCAAGCTCTCAGTGACAGATGTGCCCTTTTCACCACCTCTATTGGTCTGCACTGTTACACCAAGACTGCAGCGATTCTGCTGTAGGGAACAAGCCCTTGTATAGTCGTCTGTATTGACATTACTTTACAATGTGCCTGGCTGTCAATTAATACCAGTGTTGAACTTGCGTTAATTATGGCTCTCAGTATTGACCTGCAGTCCTTGGCACCTGTTTCCTATTTTGTTCTGGCCAGCTGCCCACTCGTTCATACCATTACTGCTCTACAGATAAACATATTTACACCATTTCATTTTTTTTTACTCCATTTTTTTTTTTTACTGTTAGATGATATTATTTTTGGGAAATGTTATTTCACTTTGTTCCCTTTTTATTTGCTCATTTGGGGCCAATTTTACCAGACTCCCCTGCCCCCTCTCCACTGCTTATGGTATTTAGTATGTGTTCATTATCTCTGGAAATGGATGGAACAGAAATGAATTGAAGTTTGTGATAGATCATTAAGTCCTTTTTCTTTTCAATAAAGCACCTTTGAGATATTTGTCTGAAGTGTCTGATTTACATTCATATTTTTACAGATGTATGTATGTATCCTGTAATTTTAACTGTATAGTTTTTGGTGTGAGTAACTTGTACAAAATCTATATGCCTTGTGGTTTGGATTTTCAGCGATGAATATTTTGTGTTCATAGGCTTCCTCCTGGTGACAGCTTCAATGTTGTTATGTCAAGTAGGTTTACATTGAGCAGCTTGTGCATTGAAATGCCTGATCAATATCCCTCTGAACGTTTCTTCAGTCTCTTATGGATACTCAGTATGGGACAGTAAAGTAGCTATTCATCAGCAAATCATCTTTACTGTACTTTGTGTTCTAGTAGACACTATAATGTGTGTATTTTACTTTTAAACAGAAAACTTGAATTGCCAAAGAAAGTTTTGACAGAGCACCAAAGAGAATTGATCAGATCTGGCTTATTTGATAATGGGTCGATCTTCAACTTTTTTCTGGGGAATTGAGATTAATTCCCTGCCTTGTTCCATTTGTGAGTTTTTAGTTGGAATCAAGACCATTGAAATACTCTCTTGCTGAAGATCGAGTAACTTGTGTCATACAAAGTTGTTTTATTGCTGTGTGCTAATATTTCAGATAGTGATTGGATATTTGACAAGGCTGATAAATGACCTCTTGTAGTTCTATGCATTTTTATTTCATTTTTTTTCACCGTATACTTGTTGTTACCTGATGATCCTGTTTATGTCATTTTTTTAAATGGACTGATGTCAATTTGCACACTAGATGTGTAAAACGTGATTATTTCTATATACATTTGCATTGCAATAATTGGAATATGATTTTGATCATATTCTGTCCCTAGTCTCAAGACCTTTATTTATGAGCACAGTAGTAATTTATTATATTGTGTCTATTGACCAGAACTGATTATGAGCAGTATTTCTTTTTCTGTTTCTTTTGGAATTGTTTCTTTTACATGGTATTTATTGGAGATGTTTTTTTTTTTTCTGAGTGGTCAGTTTTATTAGTTTGTTTATAGAAAGCTTTTCATATTTTCTTTGTTTTGCCATGTTTGCATGTTACCGGTTCACAGATGTTTTTATTTGAGAGTAAGCTAATTGTTTCATGATAATGTGCAATATGATGTGTTGTTTAATTTCATATGTAAGGTGGCATAAAGGCAGGAACTCGCCATATAAAGAATGGTTGATACACTTCAAACATGTTGTTCAGAATTGCTACATTACCAGACAAGCAGAAACTTGTGTGTGCTTCACATCAGATGTGATAGTTCCAGTGGATATCCACAAAGTATGCATTCAAATATTATGTTTGGGGCTCTTTGTGCAAAAAAGGGCTATTGACATGGCAAACATTACTGGCATAGCAAATTGTTAATTCTGAATAATGGTATAAAGTATGTTTTGTCAGCATGTGCTCGTTTAAGACTGTGAGTGTCAGGTGTATGGCCTGCCTGGGGGTGAAGTGGGCATCTGGTAATCTACCAGCATCTTCTGACCACAAAACTTTTACAGTATATTAACTAGATGGATAGTATGATGAGTGCACACCTCTGTATATATGTATTTGATGTGCACTGTGTGTCATAGATACACCTTCACTCGAGAACTTTCACCGTTAAATTTGTGCAATATATTGCCTTTTAGTTGTGTTTTCACTTCGTTGTGTAATGGAGTCTTTCACATGTTGTATTATTGACTGACGTAATTGTATACTAAGGACTGGTAGTTCTCACTACCATGTTTTCTCTGCAAGCTATTTATCAGGGCAGTGGCCATGAATACAAGAACAGTATGCCTGTAAGGCTCAGCCACACAGTACATGCTGTAACTGTCATGAGTGGGGGTGAAGGGAATACATTATTAGTAATAGTGCTGATAATAGGGAAAGTAAGAACAGTGTATTTATTTATGTATTTATTTGATTGGTGTTTTATGACGTACTCAAGAATATTTCACTTATACAATGGGGGGAGGAAACCGTGCTAAACCCACAACCATCCGCAGGTTGCTGACAGACCTTCCCACGAAGAACAGTGTATGAAAGGATGTAAACCACAGAGAAAAATTACTCACCTTTACTTCTTATTCAAAGTCGGTGTTTACAAGTGAAGTGAGCTACATGTAATGTATGAAAATATGTGTAATGTTCATTTCAGTGTAACAGTAATTGAAAACCATGAAAATGAGTAGGAATCGTGTTTAAGAAAAGAAGCCTAGGAACACAGTATTGAGGTATTAAAGTGTTTAGTGTTTCATATGAAAACATGTACAGTAAGTTTTCAAGCTGGTCTTGATTGGATGAAATTGAATCCTAGAATACTGTCTACTTACAAAGTTAAGTATGTGTGATTAATGTTATCAGCATGTGACGGCTGAAATTGGTTCCTGCTTATACTCTGTGACCAGACCAGGACTGTGATACGCTATGTCAAGCTGTCAGAACATTTGTGTCCACACTTGTACATTGTACTCCAGCACGCTTTGAAAAGAAACAGGTGAATAGATTGCTTTTGTCATGACCATTGTAGATTACACAGCACCAGAGTATATTTCAGTATATTTAGTGTATGTATTATTTTGTGCAAACAGTATATCTCAGTGGTTTGATGTGGAGCGGAGACTTGAGTATGCTGAATGTACTTGATGTTAACAGCACCATTATTGTTTAGGGAAGGATTTTTACCACAAATATTCTTATGTTCTCAGAATTTTTTGTCTATTGGTGTTTTATGAAAATTAATTTGTTGTGATTTATTGAGACGTTTACTCTTAATAAAGTATTTGGTTAACCTATAACTATGTTTGTATTGAACGTGACATTGTTACTGATAAAGCAACCCTAAATATAACTGTCTACCCCTTGGGTATGGTCAATCTACACACTAATTATTTTTCATTAGATTGTCTTTTAGTCAGTAGAAAACATGAGGTGGGGGTACAAATTCACTGTTTGGCTCGTTTCACCAATATAATGTGCATATCTGTACGTCATATAATTGAGAAAGCTGGTTAGTAACTTGCCAAAGGTCAGTGGTTTACTCATAATTTCCTTTGTATAAATGCAAAACACTAGACTAATTGTATATATGCATCGATAAAGTGTTCCACGTACAGTTTAGAAAACATACCTTTTCATTTTTGTGGTATTGCATGACAGACATTGGGAAAATTCTAACCAGTCCCACCCGAGTTATTTCAATAACGGGAGAGGACAGTGGTTA
The DNA here is from genome assembly GCF_032854445.1 of Liolophura sinensis. Lineage (NCBI taxonomy): Eukaryota > Metazoa > Mollusca > Polyplacophora > Chitonida > Chitonidae > Liolophura > Liolophura sinensis. The sequence goes on from NC_088300.1 coordinate 1,746,867, forward strand.
AGCCATATGAGCATGAGTTATACAAGTTACGCCATGTTGTGTGGAAGGTTAATAGTTGATTTGTTCAGTTATCAGGCACGTCAGAACAAAATGGCTTTGGCGGTTTACATCTGTTTATGAAATACATTAACATATTTTTCATCGCATAATTAAGTTGTTCAATTCCGCTGTTCTCACACCATAATCTCTCTTGGTGGACTGAACTGTAGTGGACAAGCGGAAACGATGAAAACCATCGTGTTAATCTAAGTGAAGTCGTGCATGTGCTGGACTTGTCAGGTACAGACAGATACAGAAGTATATGAATTCTATAGTGGACTGAGTGGTCAGAATAATACAGTCCACAACGTCAAAGTCCACAACAGAACAAAAACGGCCACAATGTTTTCTACAATATTAACGAAGCGGTCGTGAATGGAAGTACTGTAATTCTTCAACCTTTTCGCATGTTTGTAATATGTATATTTAAGCATATTCTGAGGGCATTAGTCTGCACAGACTGACAAAATTATACTTTTAGTGAAACCCCGAAATCATCCAACCCAACTAGTGTAGATTTGTCTTCAAAATTAACTGAAAAGGTGCATAAATCTGAAAGCTGCTCTTTCATATGCGACAAGATTCAGAAATTAGGGTAACGAGCGGAAACACGAAGCCTGATCTGTAGCGCGTTATGGTGAAGCCATTAATACCAACCTTCTAGGTTCAAGATGCATCGTATATGTTGGCCGTTCCTTTGTCGCCAGAAGAATAGTTTGGAAGAAACCATATTGAACGGAGAAGAAAAAAAATAAAATGGAAAGCGAGTATCAGGGGGTTCCAGCTCAATAATCGCAAGATCAATTCCCAAAATGACGTTTAACACAAACTACCAAAGAACTAAGAAAGTATATAAAGTGCACAATTTGAACGGATTCATACAGTCAAGAGAAACAGTCAACCGTATTCACTGATCATGTTGGAAAGACGCAAGAAATGTAGGTGAATTAATGAAAACAGTATTCAAATCGTGTACCATGCTTTATGTAAGTTGTCGATAATAACATATGTATGTCAGTAGCGCTTTGATTGGAACTGTTCGTATATCCAACATGTCTATCTTATCGCCACGATGAAAGTACGATTCATATCTCCGGGTAAAGCGGGATAAACCAGACACAATCATGAAACAGAATGCCAGAGATTCTGGACGGTCTGTCCGTACTTACTGAAATACATACAAGAGAATTATACTCGTTGTAAAAGTTAAGGAACTTAGTGAAAGCGTTTGAGGTAATAACCTTGACACTAGTTTTTGCAGTAATAACTTGTGACGTCGCTTAATTCAAATCGTCACATCACCCACAGGATGTAACAAATGCTACAAGGCGAGAGACACGTATACGCCATACATGCAGGACCTTTCCGTATATTGCTCTTCAAGTAAGGATAATAAGGTCCTAAGGATAAATTGAAACTACCCCCTTGTCATGAAGTCTGCAAGAGAGGAAACCGTCTTGGTCTTTGTACAAATATAAAACCAGGTAAGATGTACCATCTGGAGAGTAGGTGCATGCATGGTTTACTTTTAATCTAGCTGAGATGGATATATATCTCTCACAGCCTTTGTTATATATGGATTGTTTAAAACTAGCAACCCATAAGTATGCCGTTTAATGAATAAGAAGATGGGGCTTAGCGAAGACAACTTTAAACGTTTCTGTATATAGCCGTATTAGTACGAGAACAGGTATAGGTCAACCAAAAGGGGGCACATGGCAATTGGCACCCATCCGAATACCCATACACTACTGATATATGTTTTCCCGCATTTCACATAGATATTATTAATGAGGAACTCAAGCAACTCAATGAACAACAACAAAGCATCCCATGAATGGTAACCCTTGTATGTAACTAAACTGAAGAAAGCTTTGTTGTCTTTGATGTTAATGTTGCGGTGACCAGTTTTATTGAACACCGATACAGTTAGTGATGAAATTCTGTCAGGTCTACACCTTCAACCTAAACTAATAACCTCGTTCGCCTTACTGGCTATAAAACTGTAGCTAGGCACCCATAGATGAAACATTATTTCTTAATTTTTTTTGTTATATTCGTCCACGGATAGGGGCATGTCTTTGCCAAAACACAACCCATGAATGCCGAGAAGGTTGCAAGGGGAGGGAACTCGTGAACGTCTGAAGAGAGCATTACAGATTGTCGTCACGGAATTTCATCATATATACATATGAATGATGGTGAGATGTTTCACAATGTTCTCGTAAACATTCCATGGCATACCCCTTGTTTGCTTACCACATGGCCGATTAGCTCAACCGGATAGAGCAATGTCCTTCTAAGGCAAAGGCTGTGGGTTCGAATCCCACATTGGCCCATTTTTGTGAACACACTGATGTACGCTGTTCGTTCTAAATAGAATATATTTACTATCCTGCTACACATGATACCTAGTATGCTTGGATTCACTCCCAACACCTCGTGTGTTTTACATTCATTTGCCAGAACCAGTAGGGCCCTACAACGCCAGTAACGGCTTACTTGAACTTGACGTACCTCACCTGAACTGATGATACTTCGTCAGTTTGTTCGAGGACTAAAATACAGGTTCATTTTAATCCCTGGACTCATGTAAAGACAGGTGTTAACAGCAGTACTAATACCGTGTTGAAATACTAGTTAGATCAGACGCGGACCTTTCCGTTTTGTTCATAGGTTGATATTTTTGCATCAGTCATTTTATTATCCGGGAGATTTGAACATGGCTGCGCGCATGGAGACATGAATTCTGCGAGACTGACATTTGAGAGGATCGCTGACAATGTCGTTATCTGAAGGAAAGACACATCGCTGTATCCAGTGCGGTAGACCAGCGCAAGAACTGTACCACGACTACCAAGCCGATGTCATTAAAATTGCCCACTGTGTAAGTATTGTTCTCAAAAGCACAACAACAACAACTTGGATGGTAGTTGCAGAATGTAACTCTGTATCGAGCAACACGCAGTGTTGGGAGAGTTACGGGGAGAAACTCGTTCTAATGTGCATCTTCACACGCACATTAAATCTTCCCTAGCGTAAATCGATGTCAACCGATATGCTTCCATAATCAACTAACCTGTTCTGAGTCTCACCAAACCAAAAACGATGAATGACAACTGCACGAATGTTGTTAATTTCCCAATACCTTCCTATGTTATCTTTTACCGCGTCATCTGCTTGATGCTGCCTTGTATAAGAGAAGTGCCCAGTTGTTTGCAGTCTCGAATACTGGGCATGCGGACTGTCATAGCCACAGCACGTACCTATATGGTAAAACGTACACTGTCTCTCACGTAGGCCTTCATGTGCCCTGCTTTTTTTTTTCTTTTTTTTTTTTGCTTACGAAAGCCTTAGACTAGTTTAGCATGAGCTGTAAATATCAGAATTGATGGCATTGCAAATCTTGTCTGCTTCACTGTAAGGGTGAGAAATATTTGGATACAACATAATCATGGCTACTAGTCAGTGTACAGTTACTGTGACTTTGCAACCACTGTAGCGTGCATGCCATTGAGGAGTCTGAAACATTGAAACTTAGGAATCTGTTAATATTGAAACTGAGGAATCTGTTAACACTGAAAGAGTACTCACAGCTGCATAAGGTTGAAACTGAGGAATCTGCTAACACTGAAAGAGTACTTACAGCTGCACAAGGTGGAAGTTGAGAAATCTGTTAACACTGGAAGAGTACTTACAGCTGCGCAAGGTTGACATTGAGGAATCTGTTAAAACTGAAAGAGTACTCACAGGTGCACAAGGTTGAAATTGAGGAACCTGCTAACACTGAAAGAGTACTTACAGCTGCACTAGGTTGAAATTGAGGAATCTTTTAACACTGAAAGGGTACTAGGAGGTGCACAAGGTTGAAACTGAGGAATCTGCTAACACTGAAAGAGTACTCACAGCTGCACAAGGTTGAAACTGAGGAATCTGCTAACACTGAAAGAGTACTCACAGCTGCACAAGGTTGAAACTGAGGAATCTGCTAACACTGAAAGAGTACTCACAGCTGGCCAATCATCAGCATTCTCTTTGGTCTCATGAATTGACTACTTGAGGCTTAAACAAAGCAGATTTAATTTACAGAAGATAGGCCGTTAATATGATTTTACCAAAAGTGAACCTTAAAGCTAAACCACTAAAAATATGGTTCCTAAAGTAGTTTTCCCAATAGATTTAGTAAAAGCTCTTCTCAGATTGGCCACAAAATAAGTGTGCATAATGTATAAACCAAAATGTTTCAGTTTAACTCTTTAAATTGCTTCAAAGTCCGATTTATTGCATTAGTGTCTTGTCTATCCACTATAAGAAGCCCACTGACAATCGAGAGCTGATATGTATTAATTTTATGTCACAGCCACTTTCAAGGATAGTGATTGGCCGAATTCATAAGGGCTTCAACCACGTGGCTATTCTTACTGAATTGCCCTTCAATGCCATGAGTGATGAATTCCATCTTTTTCGCTTTTCAAATCTTTATAGAATTTTAAAAATATTTTTCTTTGGTGCTTGTGTCCTATTTCCTTTTTTTCTATGTATGTATAGTTGCAAACTTTATGCTCACTTTAAGCTAAGAAAGTTTTTCTGTTTTAACAGAAGTTTAACTCCCCTGTTCTAACAACCTAGGTCAAGTACTGGTTACTGCCATCACTCAACTTGCCGCTGTTTTATCAACCCAGATACTCTTTAGACATGGGTGCTAAAGTTTGAACAGGTACGGAGAATCTGATCGCTTGAGAATTCTCCTGTCAGAAGCATTACTGTGCTATGAAACCACTTGCTAGGAGAGTGTTTCTCTTTTACGCAGTTAGGGAATCCCTTCTAGGTTTGACACATGTGAAGAATATGAAGGCAAGGGTGAACATGATGGGAAACACAACCATGACAACCCCACGAAATGTAATTGAGACAGTTTTTCCTTCTTCAGGTAGGGAATAGTTTTGAAAGTGAGGGATTTTCCACATCCTATTGGCCAATACTGCAATTTTATCCAAACACGCTTTAAGGCAAATCTGCCTGTTTGGGTTGAAGGAAATTAAATTCTGTGTTTCTGACTCCCTTAGAGCATGAAAGACTTTTATGTTTAGGCCAAATGTTAGGTCATGAGTGCAGGAACCTGGTAATGATGATAGTACTACATGTATCATTACCGGTGCTGTATGCCCGTGTCTGTGGGGGATTCCCCAAGGCCTTGATCCATGAATAGATGACCTGTTTGCGAAAATGAGGCTGTCATGATTTAAAAAGAGATTTGCTAGCAGCCTATAAGAAATCTGCCTCGGAAGCAATGGGGGTGATGTTTACTTGACCCTATATGTCACTCGAGTCAAGCGTCTCTAATTCTGTCACATGAATAGTTTCAGTGACATCCAAATCTGCAAAAATCACGAAATCACCCATTCAGTCCCATATTTTTTTTTTCTCATCTCTTGCTTTTGTGAAGAACTATCATTAATCTTAATTTGGTTGTGTGACCAGTGAAATGCAGTTATTATTTTTAGTACTCAGAAATGTCTTTCCTGACATGTACTCCTCATTCATTCCCTGTGTTCTAATTGGTACTCGAAGTACATGTTGGTAATATTAGTCTAGAAGAGTCAGGTGTGTTCAAGAAATTTTTGGTCTGGCTATAACAACATCATATATTCCCCAAAGTCCATGCAGATCCATTTTGTAAGTCATGTAAATGTTTATCGACAAATGCACATATATAGTGATTTATGAAGACGGAAAGTATGGACCATATTACAACATGTCCTGCAATTCCAACATGACCTACTTGTTAACATTTCTCTCCCCTTCGTATTCTGAATTGACTTTTTAGGAGCATTGCCAAGGTGTTGTGGATAAATACATAGAGTTTGATCCTGTTGTTATCTTGCTGGATGCATTCTTGCTGAAGAGGCAAGCTTTCCGACATGTTCTTTATAACACAGATATACAGGTAAGTGCAATCAAGGGAGGCAATGTAGTCAAGACCTGGTAATCAAAATTGTCTCCCTTTATTCCATCAAATAATGAGTTGGGATTTATGTATTATTGGTGATTGTCATTAACTGGTACAGAGTTTTGTGTTTTATAGTTGTTAATTATAGGGATTAGGCTGTGGTTGAATGGTTAAGGCGCTTTACTCCTTTCAATCCATAGGACACATGAGGTGCAGGTTCAAAACCTGCCCTGGACAGGGCCCCGCTCGTAGACACCCCCTGCTCTTAGACGCCCAACTAGTACTTCGCTCATTCTTAACATTTGTTGAAGACCACTTGTCTTCCACCAATATTACATGCATGCATGTACATCATATGTGGCAAAGTTTGTCAGTATTTTGCCAAAGGTTAGTGGTCACCTATAAAACCAACTGCTAACGTATAAGTGAAAACTTCTTCAATATGGTGTCAAACATCAATTAGAAAAATAAATGCATTTTTTAATCAGCGCTGCATTGCTACTATTTCCCTCTTGTCAGTCCCACTGGAAGTTGACCCTCGTGTTCTTGTTATGTGATGCATACACCAAGCTATTCAGGAGCAAGGGAGCTGTCAGTGAAAAACTCAAGCCAGATTATGTCTTTTATTCTGCTCTGGAATGGGACTTATATGTGATGTTCTTCATAGCCACAGCTGGTAAGCATTACCTTGTAGGATTGTCGTACAGTGAGTACAGGATGCGTTATCCTGTAGGATTGCTGTATGATTGTTATATTTCTAACAAAATTATAATCCTGCATTATTGCAATGATAGGAGATTTAGGATTACCCTAATCTTATCAAGTGTGGTAGTTATTTGTTATCAATATTGGATGGCTATACACATGTAAAGTGTGTTAGATGGGTGTCCTAGGATTGCTCCACTTATGTAAAGTGTGTTAGATAGGTGTCCTAGGATTGCTCCACTTATGTAAAGTGTGTTAGATAGGTGTCCTAGGATTGCTACAGCTATGTGAAGTGTGGTAGATAGGTGTCCAAGGATTGCTACATTTATGTAAAGTGTGTTAGATACATGTTACAGGATTGTTCCACTTATGTAAAGTTTGTTAGATAGGTGTCCTAGGATTGCTACAGTTATGTAAAGTGTGTTAGATAGGTGTGCCGTAGGATTGCTACAGTTATGTAAAGTGTGGTAGATAGGTGTCCAAGGATTGCTACATTTATGTAAAGTGTGTTAGATACATGTTACAGGATTGTTCCACTTATGTAAAGTTTGTTAGATAGGTGTCCTAGGATTGCTACAGTTATGTAAAGTGTGTTAGATAGGTGTGCCGTAGGATTGCTACAGTTATGTAAAGTGTGATAGATAGGTGTCCTAGGATTGCTCCACTTATGTAAAGTGTGTTAGATAGGTGTCCTAGGATTGCTACAGTTATGTAAAGTGTGTTAGATAGGTGTCCTAGGATTGCTCCACTTATGTAAAGTGTGTTAGATAGGTGTCCTAGGATTGCTACAGTTATGTAAAGTGTGGTAGATAGGTGTTCTAGGATTGCTCCACTTATGCAAAGTATGTTAGATAGGTGTCCTAGGATTGCTCCACTTATGTAAAGTGTGTTAGATACATGTTACAGGATTGTTCCACTTATGGAAAGTGTGTTGGATAGGTGTTCTAGGATTACCCCTTTTATGTAAAGTGTGGTAGATAGGTGTCCTAGGATTGCTACAGTTATGTAAAGTGTGTTAGGTGTTCTAGGATTGCTCCACTTCTGTAAAGTGTGTTGGATATTTGTTCTAGGATTGCTCCACTTCGGTAACGTGCATTATATAGGTGTTCTAGGATTGCTCCACTTCTGTATAGTGCATTAGATAGGTGTTCTAGGATTGCTTCACTTATGTAAAGTGCATTAGATAGGTGTTCTAGGAATGGTTCACTTATGTGTGTTAGGTGTTATAGGATTTGCTCCGCTTGTGTAAAGTGCATTAGGTAGGTGACCTAGGATTGCTCCACTTCTGTAAAGTGTGTTAGATAAATGTTCTAGGATTGCTCCACTTATGTAAAATACATTAGATAGGTGTTCTATGATTGCTCCACTTATGTAAAGTGTCTTAGATAGGTGTTCTAGGATTGTTCCAGTAAAGTGCATTGGATAGGTGTTCTAGGATTGGTTCACTTATGTAAAGTGTGTTGGGTGCTCTAGGATTGGTCCACTTATGTAAAACTGTGTTAGGTGTTCTAGGATTGCTCCACTTATGTAAGGTGCATTAGATAGGTTTTCTAGGATTGCTCCACTTCTGTAAAGTGCATTAGATAGGTGATCTAGGATTGCTCCACTTCTGTAAAGTGCAGTAGATAGGTGATCTAGGATTCCTCCGCTTATGTAAAGTGCATTGGATAGGTGTTCTAGGATTGCTTCACTTATGTAAAGTGCATTAGATAGGTTTTCTAGGATTGCTCCACTTATGTAAAGTGTGTTAGATAGGTGATCTAGGATTGCTCCACTTATGTAAAGTGTGTTAGATAGGTGTTACAGGATTGTTCCAGTTATGTAAAGTGTGTTAGATAGGTGTTACAGGATTGTTCTAGTTATGTAAAGTGTGTTAGATAGGTGTTCTAGGATTGGTTCACTTATGCAAACTGTGTTAGGTGTTCTAGGATTGCTCCACTTATGTAAGGTGCATTAGATAGGTGATCTAGGATTGCTCCACTTCTGTAAAGTGCAGTAGATAGGTGATCTAGGATTGGTTCACATATGTAAAGTGGGTTAGGTGTTCTAGGATTGCTCCACTTATGTAAAGTGTCTTAGATAGGTGTTACAGGATTGTTCCAGTTATGTAAAGTGTGTTAGGTGTTCTAGGATTGCTCCAGTTATGTAAAGTGTGTTAGATAGGTGTTCTAGGATTGGTTCACGTATGTAAAGTGTGTTAGGTCCTCTAGGATTGCTCCACTTATGTAAAGTGTGTTAGATAGGTGTTCTAGGATTGCTCCACTTATGTAAAATACATTAGATAGGTGTTCTAGGATTGCCCCACTTCTGTAAAGTGTGTTAGATAGGTGTTACAGGATTGTTCCAGTTATGTAAAGTGTGTTAGATAGGTGTTCTAGGATTGGTTCACATATGTAAAGTGTGTTAGGTGTTCTAGGATTGCTCCATTTATGTAAAGTGCATTAGATAGGTGTTCTAGGATTGGTTCACTTACATGTATGTAAAGTGTGTTAGGTGTTCTAGGATTGCTTCACGTATGTAAAGTGCATTAGATAGGTTTTGCCAGGTAGGGCTATTCAGCATCTGTAAAGTTGCTTGACAGTGTATAGTGTGGAATTGTTCTTCACCAGTGCCATGTGTTGGACAGATGTTGGTGTGTAGGATTGTTCTACACCTATGCAGTGTGCTGGACAGGTATTGGTATGTAGGATTGTTCACACCTGTGCAGTGTGTTGGACAGGTATTGGTATGTAGGATTGTTCACACCTGTGCAGTGTGTTAGACAGGTATTGATATGTAGGATTGTTCCACACCTGTGCAGTGTGTTGGACAGATATTGGTGTGTAGGATTGTTCACACCAATGCAGTGTGTTGGACAGGTATTGGTATGTAGGATTGTTCTTCACAAGTGCAGTGTGTTGGACAGATATTGGTGTGTAGGATTGTTCTACACCTATGCAGTGTGTTGGACAGATATTGGTGTGTAGGATTGTTCGCACCTGTGCAGTGTGTTGGACAGGTATTGGTATGTAGGATTTTTCTACACCTATGCAGTGTTTTAAGTAGGTGTTATCATGAAACATTCTTCTACCCCTCTAAAGTTGGTAGGTGTTGTTATATAGTATTGCTGTAGAAGCTTTAAAGTTGATAGGTGTTATCATATAGCGTTGCCCTGGAAGCTCTAAAGTTGATAGGTGTTATCATATAGTGTGGCTCTAAAAGCTCTAAAGTTGATAGGTTATCATATAGTGTTGCTCCAGAAGCTCTAATGTTGATAGGTGCTATCAAATAGCATTGCTCTAGAAGTTCTAAAGTTGATAGGTTATCATATAGTGTTGCTCTAGAAGCTCTAAAGTTGATAGGTTATTATATAGTGTAGCTCCAGAAGCTCTAAAGTTGATAGGTGTTATCAAATAGCATTGCTGTAGAAACTCTAAAGTTGATAGGTGCTATCAAATAGCATTGTTCTAGAAGTTCTAAAGCTGATAGGTTATCATATAGTGTTGCTCTAGAAGGTCTAAAGTTGATAGGTGTTATCATATTGTACTCCTCTAGAAGCTCTAAAGTTGATAGGTTATCATATAATGTTGCTCTAGAAGCTCTAAAATTGATAGGTGTTATCATATAGTACTCCTCTAGAAGTTCTAAAGTTGATAGGTGCTATCAAATAGTATTGTTCTAGAAGTTCTAAAGCTGATAGGTTATCATATAGTGTTGCTCTAGAAGCTCTAAAGTTGATAGGTGTTATCATATTGTACTCCTCTAGAAGCTCTAAAATTGATAGGTGTTATCATATAGTACTCCTCTAGAAGTTCTAAAGTTGATAGGTGCTATCAAATAGCATTGCTCTAGAAGCTCTAAAGTTGATAGGTGCTATCAAGTAGCATTGCTCTAAAAGCTCTAAAGTTGGTAAGTGTCATGATATAGTATTGTTGTACACCTACAAGGTGGAAGAGACAAATGCTATCCTGTAGGATTTCTTTATACATGTAAAGTTCAGTTAAGTAGGTGTTATACTGTAGGATATGCTGTTCAACGCAGTGGTTTTGGTTGGTTGTGAAATATAATTTTCAAAGTGTGTTTGACAAGAAGGATTTCAGGTGCAAACCAGTAAAAAACATCTGGCCTAAATCAGTAGTTCAGTATGAATCTTTCACTCATTAAATTGTTCAGTTTCAACTGTTTCTTGTTCTATGCCATGTAAAGGCCAATAAAAGTATTTGTCATGGCTTCTCTGTAAATATGGTATTAAAACTATATCTCAGTCTATGGTTGTTTTGCCATAATTACTATTACAGAGTTTGGCAGATATTGAGTTTTTAACAAGTGCATACTGTCACTGCTTTGGTGTTCTTGTTTTTTGTTCTCTTTTTTTATCCAGAAATGACCATCTGCGTAGTAACAATGTATGCCTTAGTCTGCCTTGTGTCAAAGCTGTTAAAGCATTCCACTGTATCATTCAGGTAAGTATTTATATCAGCAGATTTCAGATTTGCCCAATTTGTTTTTGTTTTACATAAAAAATTGAGCCTAAATTGGGCTAAGTAGAGGGATTTCCACCTGAATACTATTCTATGAGTGAGATTTAGTTATTTTGCTTGGTGACATTACTCCAGACATTTTCTGGTGTGACTTTGCGTGGAAAACCTCTATCTTATTTTGTGATTTTATGGCTGGAAAACATATTTTGTTATTTAGTAATTTGTTGTGTGACTTTGTGCCTGGAAAACATGTGTAGTATTTTGTGTGTGACTTTGTGCCTGGAAAACCTGTATAGTAATTTGTTGTGTGACTTTGTGCCTGGAAAACCTGTATAGTAATTTGTTGTGTGACTTTGTGCCTGGAAAACCTGTGTAGTATTTTGTTGTGTGACTTTGTGCCTGGAAAACCTGTATAGTAATTTGTTGTGCGACTTTGTGCCTGGAAAACCTGTGTAGTATTTTGTGTGTGACTTTGTGCCTGGAAAACCTGTATAGTAATTTGTTGTGTGACTTTGTGCCTGGAAAACCTGTATAGTAATTTGTTGTGTGACTTTGTGCCTGGAAAACCTGTGTAGTATTTTGTTGTGTGACTTTGTGCCCGGAAAACCTCTATAGTATTTTGTTATGTGACTTTTTGTGGAAAACGTCTATAGTATTTTGTTGTGTGACTTTGTGCCTATAAAACCAGTATAGTATTTTGTTGTGTGACTTTGTGTCTTTCTGAAGAGCCAAAAATCTATGTAACTATTGCTGTTGATGTTTGTAAGTAGATGCTATTTGTATTTTGAACATGCTGTGTATCTTCCAGTCCACTCTAACTGGTTTGATGTAAACATACATATGTAGTGTTTGTGAATAATGTTGATATTATTTGTGAGACTTTAATACATTTGGGTCGTGTTTTAACAGAGAAGTGCTCAGAGGAACGCTGCTGTCAAACTTTGGGAAGTTGCTGGTGGTGCCTGCCATTTTGTGGGGACAGAGTGACAGTCTTCTCTATCTGTGGCTGACTAAGACATTTGTGCTGGGAGCTAATGTCCAGGCAGTGAGAGGTAACTCAATCTACCCAGTTGTTACAGCCCATTGAAAATCTTTGTTTTTCTTTGTGGTTCCTTACTTGATTATGATATTTCATACAAGGAGATAGGCAAATGTCAGCATTGGCACTGGCCAGTGAAATGACCAAGATAATTTTGAAGAGAGCAAAAATGAACGGCTCTAAATTAGAACTACTAAAATTGATGACGTATTAAGATTGATTAATTACTTGTCCACTTGAAATGCTATGAAACAATATAACAGCCTGTACGTGGAACAGTCCGCCAGCAGTTTCCTCCCACCATAGTGCTTGCCACCACCCTATAAGTGAAATAGTCCCTGAATGCAGCGGCATAAAACACCAATCAAATAAATAAACATGTATGCAACAGCCAGACAAGACTTGTATGCACATAAAATGTGGAAAAATGACAGTGTGGCTGATACCCAGATAAATGGAGTGTTTGGTGACAGTGAATTGGCTGTGACAAATAAGCACCTTTCATGGATTTTAGTGATTCATGGGTATGTATTATCTAATGATACAGAGGCAAGATGGGAAATTCAAACCAGGAACAGCCCAGGGAAACCCATGACCATCTGCAGGTTGCAGGCATTACCACATACAACCATAGAGAATGCCAGCACTGGCTGGACTTGAAATCAGAGCGACCACATTATATGAGAGGCTTCTTGGTCACTGTGCTGCACTATCATGCTAACAACTTGGTCACAGAGTACCCTGTAAATCTTGTGTATGAGTACATTCAGAATTGAACCCAGTCTTCTTGCATACATACAGAATGTACTGACCTCTCTGCCACCAGATAGAAGAGGTTGGCATGAGAACTGAATGAACGACTACACAAGTCACAGACAAATAATTTTATGGGTGAAATATTTTTTTTTAAATGATTTCTCTTCCCAAATAAGGATGTGTGAAATTAGGAAGTGAATGTGTTGTTGATAGGCTCAAACTGTCAAAATCCATAGAGTGCATGTTATGTTTGAAATACATACGTATATAATATTTGAAGTGTTCTGATTGTTTTCTGAGGTGAGTTTGAGCTAAGGTATATATTTTGGAAAAGTCAAAGGTTGTAACATTGAATTTAATTTTACTAGGAAGGTGTTGATTTTAATTTTGCCAGAGTTGATTTCCTGGAAAATCTGAGATATAAATTTTTGAATGTAATCCACTAAACGTTGCTGAAGGCCACCCATGGAGCTGAGTATGTGGCAGTGAAAACATTAGATTTTATCAGTTAGCGTTATGTCATCATTGTGCTGTCTTGTGGTTGACATTGATTTTATCTATAAGATCATTTGAGGCCTCTCCAGCATTTCTGTCTGCAGGAAACATGCTACCCTTCAGACCTCAGCCTCTGCTGCTACAATTGGTTTCTCGTTTCCAGGGGCAACATGATAAACAGCTCTGTGCAGGAATTGTGTCAGTTATGTGGACAGACGTCAGCAGTGTATTGTTTATGTGTTATCCGTCACGCGCCCAGCCAGTTGGGAGGCTGATTCATGATACAACACAAATGTCATTGCCAGTACAGACTGCAGAGTACTAAAATACTACTCACCCAGTATAAAGCAGATAGCCATTTTATGCTGCTATATGTAATTTTTTTTAAAAAATGAAAGAAGTGAAGAAAAATGGTTTTACAAAGTGAAAATAGGAAACTACTTCATCTTTGGTGGAATATCAATTGCACTACATATACGTCTAGAGGTTAGGATTGTACTGCATATATGTTCAGTGGCAAGCTTTGTACTGCATATATGTGCAGTGGCAAGCTTTGTACTGCATATATGTGTAGTGGCAAGCATTGTACTGCATATATGTTCAGTGGCAAGCTTTGTACTGCATATATGTTCAGTGGCAAGCTTTGTACTGCATATATGTGTAGTGGCAAGCATTGTACTGCATATATGAGCAGTGGCAAGCATTGTACTGCATATATGTGCAGTGGCAAGCATTGTTTTGCATATATGTTCAATGGCAAGCATTGTACTGCATATATGTGTAGTGGCAAGCATTGTACTGCATATATATGCAGTGGCAAGCATTGTACTGCATATATGTTCAGTGGCAAGCATTGTACTGCATATATGTGCAGTGGCAAGCATTGTAATGTATATATGTGTAGTGGCAAGCATTGTACTGCACATATGTGCAGTGGCAAGCATTGTACTGCATATATGTTCAGGGGCAAGCATTGTACTGCATATATGTTCAGTGGCAAGCATTGCACTGCATATATGTGCAGTGGCAAGCATTGTACTGCATACATGTGCAGTGGCAAGCATTGTACTGCATATACGCACAGTGGCAAGCATTGTACTGCATACATGTGCAGAGGCAAGCATTGTACTGCATACACGCACAGTGGCAAGCATTGTACTGAATATACATGTATTGGCAAGCATTGTACTGCATACATGTGCAGTGGCAAGCATTGTACTGCGGCAAGCATTGTACTGCATATATGTGTAGTGGCAAGCATTGTACTGCATATATATGCAGTGGCAAACATTGTACTGAATATGCATGTATTGGCAGTCATTGTACTGCATATATGTGTATTGGCAGTCATTGTACTGCATATATGTGTATTGGCAGTCATTGTACTGCATATATGTGTATTGGCAGTCATTGTACTGCATATATGTGTATTGGCAGTCATTGTACTGCATATATGTGTATTGGCAGTCATTGTACTGCATATATGTGTATTGGCGGTCATTGTACTGCATATACATGTATTGGCAGTCATTTAGTTTCTTGTGTCATAATGAAATCTAGCCTTCTATTTTCTATATTGACCTAAGAGTAAAGAAATAATTCGCAATACACATATAGACTCTCAGCTATGTGAACAGATGTTTAAATGAAGCCATTTATGTGATGCTGTCTTGCACATGGATGCAGTTGCAGTGAAGAGTCTCACCATAATAAACATTGAGATGTGTTTACTTTAGGATGAAAGCTTTCGCAGCTAAATTAGCCACGCCCATTTGTCTGAGTGCATTAGACCTCAGTGGGTTACCTCGCCCCAAGGCCTGTCAAATTTTGGGGATTTTGGATCCTTTTCAAATTATAAGAGGCTCTGAAAAGAAACATTTGTTACAGTTTTTGGTTTACCATTTGCATTTTAGTCTGTTCGTTTCCACAGTAGTATCCCCAAGAAGATCACCTTGGTTGCCTTGGTTCTCTGGTTTGCTCTTTACAGTTTGATCTCTTCCAGCCATTCTGCTCTCCCTTAGTCAGTCTTGTCTCCCCTAGCCACTGGTTTCCCCCAGGTATCAAGCTCTCCTCCAGGCAGTTTTTTTTCCTCCAGACACTCCAACTACCTCCAGGCATTGGGTCTCTATACAGCTTGGTCTCCTCCAGATACTAAGGTCACCTCCAGGCACTCTGGTCTCCTCCTGGCAGTCTTTTTCTCCTCCAGGTACTCACTCTCCTCCAGTCACTTGGATTCACTCTGGGCACTATGAACTCTCTCCAGGCACTCTGAACTCTCTCCAGGCATCCAGTTTTCCTCCACTCTGGTCTCCTCCAGACACTCATTTTTTTTCCTCCAGACACTCCAAGCTTTAATCCAACCATTAAACTGACCACCGTTTTAAATATTTAACACCTAGTAATGAGTTTATCAGTCAAATCAAATTTCTTTCTGTAGGACATCAGAGAGGGAAATATTCTTCTCGCAGAAGTTTATAGTGTACATAATCAGGAATATATTTATCTATGATGTTTCATGTAATGCCTCACATAGGAAAACAAACCAGGAGTCTCAGCTTAACACAGGAGATAGGGCATTTCCCAGAACTTTCTCACTAGCTTTTGTTGTCTCAAACAGCCAACTCGTTATTTCTTTGACATTCCCAATTTGTGACCTGGTATCTTAACATCTCTTGTGAGATGAGGCTCTGTGATGTTTTGTTTCTTGGTGGAGGGCGGCATCGTGCAGCTGAAAACGCTGATTGCAGCACCGGGTGCAGTTGCATAACAACTGGCATTGTTCCAGCAAGATGTGCAGATGATAGTAGATCTAGTAAATAAAACAGCCCTTCTGCATTTCTTTCTCTGTCGCTTTGACCTGATCGATTTACACCAAGCGTTCTGACAGCACAGCTGGCCGAGGGATCGCTAAGGCAGGCGAAAAAAAAACAGGAAATTCCTGTAAAACCCAGCAGTCATTGATGTGCTAGAGGGTAGTTAGTGGGAGCATTAAAGGCCCAGTTACTGATTGTCTTTGGTTAGGATGTGAAAAAAGTGGAATGCTATGTCATTCTGACTTTTGCAGTGCCTTCATTCTGCTGTTTGGTGGATCACAGACCAGGCCCGGGGATCATGAAACCATCTTAGGCTTAAGTCAAAATTTCAGTCGTGAAACTTGGAAAGCTCCTTTCCGTTATTTTAGCTGAAATTCATTTTACTATAACATATCTAGAATTTACGTTGTCAAGAAATATTTTGACCTTGTTACAGAAGAAATAACTGTTTTAAAGCGATTTGAAATTATGACTTAAGTGTAAGACCTAAGGGGACCTAAGCATTTCCTGGCTGTTTTATACTGGAGTGATGTATAAACATTAAAAAATTTAAAAAGTGGTCAAGAGTGTCACTGTGTTTACTGGCAAACCCAGCACTGCACTTATTTTCTGTGTAGAACAAATAAATTTTCTGAGTAAATAAAGTTGTTAAAGTATTTCTGAGTAAAACAGTGGGCATGTTCCTAAATCAGCTGAGCAACTGTATTTCTTTTCTGTAAATCTCAGTCAGTATATCTGTTTCGTAAGTAGTCTCCGCAGGTTTACAACCAGAATAATTTAAAAGAATTTGGAATAACTTTGGAACCCTGCAGATGCGGGCAGTGTTGTAGTGTTACAGTGTTGCACTGTTGCATTGTTGTGGTGTTGCATCGCTGCACTATTTTGAGTTAAGACTGGTATACAGTGGATGTTTTGCCACAACCTGACCCAGTGCAGCTGTAGCTCACTCAGAAATGGGTTCATATTGGTGACAGATTGACTAGTGTATACATGGACCTCCCCACAATGAATGTCGAAGCAAGTCAGCTTCACAAACATGAAATATCGCCCTGAGGTTTTTGGCATTTGCAGATTCTAAATTGCTGCTGCAATGGCCACGATAGCTGTATACTTTGTCAAAATCATCTGTCTTGTTTTCCATTCTCCACACATATGTGGCATACAGGGTATCGTGAACTTCAAGGGACACCACTGTCCCCAAAGCGAGCTAATATGCCATGAAAATTCCTCTTTCACAAATTTTAGATTTCCATTTCTTGTGTTACCATACATGTACACGGTTGTCATCCAGATAAAGAGGACTCTCTCTCTCTCTGCTTCTTTTTTCAGTTGTTTGTCAGTTGGGTCCCTTCCTGTCATTTGTTTCAGTCAGTCTTGCCCACCTCCTTCAGTTACTGGCAGCTGACTGGTTACACAGCAGATGTAGCACGTCGGGAATTGGCTGATGTGTCTCCTGGCCTGATTGACAGTTAATGGAACAGATATAAACTTGCTCACTAGAGCTCTAATAACATGCTGACATTTTCTCCAGATTAACAATTAATATAAATTTATCACAAAAATGTTCTTCAGGTGTGAATTTCAAAGATGTGCAAAAACCTAAAATGTAAATGAACTTATATGGGAAAAATGGCTTCATCTACACAGAAATGTCAAGGTGACAGGAAATAAGAATCATACATTGACTGTATCGTCTGGACAGTGGACTAGCAATGTATTTGCTGTGGATTTTTCTATAACACGGTTAGACTTATATCAGAGAAAGAAACTATCACAGAGTTAAATTTCTGTCACAAAAGGGAATATCTTTGACAGAAACTTGTGCGAGAGGACAGAAGAAAACCTCTCATCTTTTGTCTGTAACTTAAGCAAGTGAAATAAATTATATTTCAAAAGATCATGTATGCAGGTGTTCTTTTTGATAGTGAAAGCCTTGCTGGAATTGGTGTGCAGGAAAACCAGTGGTTGTTGCATACTCCTATCACCAGCTGGCTTTAGATGTGAAGTTTTTATTTATTTCACATATATCTAATGGTTCTGCTACCACTGTACAAGTGAAATGAGATTAAATATGGTGTGTAAATATCAAGAAAATGTATTACAATTTTCATCACAGAATTCTGTGTGTGAATCTACTAGATTTAGTATTTGTGGTTATAGGTTTGGAAAATTTTTCAACTGATAACAAAATCTGTTGTAGTGTAGTGTAATATTTTCTTAATCTCGGCATTTTCTCTTTGTGAAATGGTGTGGTGGGAGAACAGGAAGGGTGACGGAGAGGGGTGGGGTGACGGTGACGGAGAGTGGGGAGGGAGAGGGGTGGGTGGAGGAGGAGCGAATTAGGGTGGTGGAGGGCTGTACATAGAATCCTATATAGTGAATAGTTTACTAAATTGAGAATGTAGTTAATGGCTCTGTCTTGTCATGAACTGTTGTTTAACCGACATCTAGGTTGTCATGTCTCTGTTAGCCTTATCTCCCAAAAATCTTCTCATTCTACGTTTTTTTTTTTTTCTGTTCGGTGATGTTTTTGTTGTTGATATTTAATACTTTCAACATGTCAACCATTTTAAGTGAGTGCCACAAAAACAGCCCCTAGACAAGGCTCCAGGGGTTTTTAGCTGGCATTCGTGTACATATATACAGCTGGAGAGGCATTACACCCTCATGAACTTCTTCCTGAAACTGTCAACTGATCTCCTTTCATTGTCGAAGACAAAGGGAGAAAAAACTTGTAAAGGGCAGAAGAGTTTGTTGGTAAATTCCAAGGTATTTCCAGATGGTAAATTTGCTTGCCTGGCAACAGTGCCAGTCATTTTGGTGTCGTGTACTAACATATATGGAGGATAAGATAAATAACTAAACTGTGTTCTAGAAAGGTTACCAAGATGACCAAAACAACCATGTGAGACACATCCACCCCCCAACACTACCAACCCTTTCCTCTCTTCTTACCTCAGTCACCTTATTTCTCCAACTGCCTACAGATTTTGCAAAATGGTTCTTCTTTTGCTCTGTGACATGAAAAAATCCCAAAATGGATCAAACATAAAATGATTGAAAAAATTATAATGTGACTTGATTTATGAATTTTAGGAACTTAAAAAAATTACTTATTTTGGCCAGTAACACTTGATGAACCTGATACAGTCAAGGGTTCTGAGGCAAAGGTTCCTGAAGTGTATAGTGCACACTCCACATGTATAGGGTGGGGTTGTGAATGTAAACTTCTTGGCTGGCAAAGGTTCCTGAAATGTATAGTGCACACTTCACAGATATAGGGAAGGGTTCTGATTATAAACTTCTTGGCTGGCAAAGGTTCCTGAAATGTATAGTGCTCACTTCACAGATATAGGGAAGGGTTCTGAATATAAACTTCTTGGCTGGCAAAGGTTCCTGAAGTGTATAGTGAACACTCCACATGTATAGGGTGGGGTTGTGAATGTAAACTTTTTCGCTGGCAAAGGTTCCTGAAGTGTATAGTGAACACTCCACAGATATAGGGAAGGGTTGTGAATGTAAACTTCTTGGCTGGCAAAGGTTCCTGAAGTGTATAGTGCACACTCCACAGATATAGAGAAAAGTTCTGAATATAAACTTCCTGGCTGGCAAAGGTTCCTGAAGTGCATAGTGTACACTCCACAGATATAGGGAAGGGTTGTGAATGTAAACTTCTTGGCTGGCAAAGGTTCCTGAAGTGTATAGTGAACACCCCACAGATATAGGGAAGTGTTGTGAATGTAAACCTCTTGGCTGGCAAAGATTCCTGAAGCGTATAGTGCACACTCCACAGAGATAGGGAAGGGTTGTGAATGTAAACTTCTTGGCTGGCAAAGGTTCCTGAAGTGTTTAGTGAACACCCCACAGATATAGGGAAGGGTTGTGAATGTAAACTTCTTGGCTGGCAAAGGTTCCTGAAGTGTTTAGTGAACACCCCACAGATATAGGGAAGTGTTGTGAATGTAAACTTCTTGGCTGGCAAAGGTTCCTGAAGTGTATAGTGAACACTCCACAGATATAGAGAAGAGTTCTGAATATAAACTTCCTGGCTGCCAAAGGTTCCTGAAGTGCATAGTGTACACTCCACAGATATAGGGAAGGGTTGTGAATGTAAACTTCTTGGCTGGCAAAGGTTCCTGAAGTGTATAGTGAACACCCCACAGATATAGGGAAGTGTTGTGAATGTAAACCTCTTGGCTGGCAAATATTCCTGAAATGTATAGTGCACACTCCACAGAGATAGGGAAGGGTTGTGAATGTAAACCTCTTGGCTGGCAAAGGTTCCTGAAGCGTATAGTGCACACTCCACAGATATAGGGAAGAGTTGTGAATGTAAACCTCTTGACTGGCAAAGGTTCTTGAAATGTATAGTGCACACTCCACAGATATAGGGAAGGGTTTTGAATGTAAACTTCTTGGCTGGCAAAGGTTCCTGAAGTGTATAGTGCACACTCCACAGATATTGGGAAGGGTTGTGAATGTAAACTTATTGGCTGGCAAAGGTTCCTGAAATGTATAGTGCACACTCCACAGATATAGGGAAGGGATGTGAATATAAACTTATTGGCTGGCAAAGGTTCCTGAAGTGTATAGTCCACACCCCACAGATATTGGGAAGGGTTGTGAATGTCCCTGAAATGTGCACACCCCACAGATATAGGGAAGGGTTGTGAATGTAAACTTCTTGGCTGGCAAAGGTTCCTGAAGTGTATAGAGCACACGCCACAGATATAGGGAAGGGTTGTGAATGTAAACTTATTGGCTGGCAAAGGTTCCTGAAGTGTATAGTGAACACTCCACAGATATAGGGAAGGGTTGTGAATGTAAACTTCTTGGCTGGCAAAGGTTCCTGAAGTGTATAGTGCACACTCCACAGATATAGGGAAGGGTTGTGAATGTAAACCTCTTGGCTGGCAAAGGTTCCTGAAGTGTATAGTGCACACCCCACAGATATAGGGAAGGGATGTGAGTATCCCTGAAATGTTCTTTAATTTGCAACAGTTCAGGTTTCTGATGTTTCTCAACTGTGTCTGGCAGGAGTCATTTTATTTTAAAATAAATCATAATAGATAAGCATTTCTGCTGAAAACAACTAGTATAGGTTGTGGATAATAGAAATGCTGATGTGCTCTTCATTATAGTTGCAATTTGATAATCCTGGAAACACCTTGACCTTGGAGCGAAAATAGAGCACACACTATTTGACAGTTTTGATTACGTGTAAGGCCTGCACATTGCTGTTAGAACACGCTGCAGGTATGCGCCATACAAATCTGCTCGCATTGCAGAAGTGCACTTTCCCGTGCCAGTTTGATCTTGACCTTGATACGTGTGTCACAGGAGCTTCATATCTTCCGGCGCCTATTCTTAGACAGGTGGAACAAGAGTGCAGCACGCCCTGCCCTTGCAGCGCTGATCAGTATCACTGCCCTCCATGTGGGTTGCACAATCATGAGCAGCCAACCCCTTGCCAAGCGGACATTCCTCGGCATTTTTGCAGCTTTCAATGTCAGCCAAACTACCCCATGCTAAGAACTTTTAGGTACTTTTCCAGTATAGTTTTCTGAATACTTGACTATGTAGCCAATTTGTGTGTCAAAAATTGTCAATTTTATCAATGAAAATGACAAATTTTCATTGTGTTTTGTATATTGAAAGTTATCATAACCTGACATAGACATGAACATATTTTTTTCACCACTTTTCTGCTGAGTAAATGAGTTATGTGAGTAATTTGTACATAACGAGGCATGCTAGGCATGAGAAGCTGTTCTTGACAATGCATGTGTGGAATTTTGTGGTTAGTTTAGACAAGATTTATTCTGCATGAGGTTGGAGGTAGACAAGGGCAGAATTCACGATTACTATACAGTGTTTAATGGCATTCAGTATTTCAGAAAGACAGACTTTTGTTACAGACCAGAAAAATTGTTTCATGCATAATTGTAGCCTGCCGTTTTGTTGCAATCCACTGAGTTTTAAAACTAACACAAGAGGCTACAGCATGGGGAGTGAAAATAAAGCCAGTAAATGGTCACATTTTACAGGTGAAATATGGCCTCTTGTCAATTTACATGAGTTAGGGTTCATCTGGCTGTTCATGTAACTGTTCAAAAAGTACATTGTACACACCCCCAGGTTTAGAAAAAAGCCGTGGTGTTAATTGTACTTGTAATTTATTAGATATCACTGGTCTAGATTAATTCAAAATGTTCCGTTGTCATCACATTTAATAAATATTTACTGGGAACAGTGCAAACAGACCAAGCCTCTGGGACTCCTAGTTCAGTAGCAGTCTCCTGGTTTATGCATAATAAGCCTTAGCAATCCAGTATTCACTCCAGTCCCTTCACACATCTGCACCATTTCATCTGCAGACATGGAGAACTGGCCATTCCTGAAAATAACCCAAAATATTTCCCCAACAGACAGTTTTAAGTCTTGGCATGAGTCAAATTTTCATTGTGTTTTGTATATTGAAAGTTATCATAACCTGACATAGACATGAACATATTTTTTTCACCACTTTTCTGCTGAGTAAATGAGTTATGTGAGTAATTTGTACATAACGAGGCATGCTAGGCATGAGAAGCTGTTCTTGACAATGCATGTGTGGAATTTTGTGGTTAGTTTAGACAAGATTTGAAGAGAATCGATTTCAAACTTAACTTTGCGCATATGAAATAAGAACTTGTATTACCTGTAATAGTTTGATGGTACTGCCTGAATATGTGACCTCCAACATGGCCGCCACAGCCAGTCTGGACACAGTTCTTACCTGTAATAGTTTGATGGTACTGCCTGAATATGTGACCTTCGAAATGGCCGCCACAGCCATTGTGGGCACAGTTCTTACCTGTAATAGTTTGATGGTACTGCCTGAATATGTGACCTTTGAAATGGTCGCCACAGCCAGTCTGGGCACACTTTTGTTAGTGGTGTATGTGATGTGGTACAGTCTCAGTCACTGAGGAACACATTTGATATAAATTTTTGTCTTGCCATGCCACATTGTACATGTTAAAATTGCTAACAGAAGATGTGATAAAGCACATTTGAAAAAAGTAAGACTGCACTTTAATTTTTAAAATATATATACGTGTGTAGTTAAAAGTGTTTCTTTTTGGGTGGTGTGGAGAAGAGATATAGGGCAAAATCCCCTGATAAAAACCTCCTATAGTTCTTGCTATTCCTGCTGCAGTTTTAAACCTTCAGTCTCATGGGGTATTGATATATACAAATACAGTTACAAATTTTCTGTCTGATAAGTTCTGCGGGTTGATTTATTGACACATGCTGTTTATTGGAGACAAGCTTGTGAGCTATTAAACATATATGCACATACTTATCAATACATGTGTATGTCAGTGCAGATGCAAGTGTACTGAGCATATGCGTAAGAGCACACGAGCTGTAAAATTGTTTGTTCTCGATTATTTTTACATGTGTATTTGAGATTTATCAGTTTTTTGTTTACACGTGCGGCAGAGTCTTATCATTGTGTTGGCAGACTTGTAGACAGCTGGTGGTCTAATGTGCAATCATATGATGTAAAACATGAAGTACCAAAACCAGCCAGCAAGCTTGCCACTTATGTAATAACTGCAGATTGACATTTCCTTAGGCCGTTACTTTTTTAATCTTTGGTTTTAAATTTGTGTACATTCTTTTGGATGTAGCTTTAGAATGTTATACGATTCACATAGTTGAAAATATATGTTTTCATTTATGTTTTTTTTTTTTTTCTCGCTTTTTTTCTGAATGTCGTCTTTCACCATATACTCATTTTTCTGCCAAAGATTTTTGAGTGAGCCTGTTGAGGTGGGGAACATCAGGGAAAATTATTCAGTTTAAGAACAAACTACATACATGCATTTTTTGCATTCATATTTACTTTCTAGTAAGTAACAAAGAAGTTATGTTCATATCTCCCCATTACTGTGAGAGGTAGTCAACACCTGTTAGTTATCTTGAAGCAAGTAATTATACAATTCAAGAAAGAAAAAATTGTCTGACAAAATTACATGAACCGATGGAGGAATTCTTGCAGGCCTCATGATGTAGTCTTCACACTTAGTCATTGGAGAAGATCTTGGGAGTGGGTCATTGCTGTGCTCCTCAAACTATTTATAGCCAATTTGATTCTGATAAGTGGTATTTACTGGTAAATAAAGATGAAGGCAACCCATACAAATGCCGTGTGGTCTTCTCCCAGCCCGAGGGAGTGAATCTCTCTATTAATTTATATGCAGAAGTTGGATAAGAAAAAATGAATGTGGAAAAGTGCATTATTACTTGTACAAGTGGAACCCAAGAAGACTGAAGATGTGCCAAAAGTTTAGCGATGCGCTATTTTATACACTTTTATTTGCCAGACATAATGGGTATACACTGTACACTGTACATACATAAAGTTTGTTTGTTGTCATAAACAAAATACATGTTTATATCTGTACAAATATATATATATACTGGTATGACAAGAAAGTCTGTTGTAGATGGTCAGTTAATATTTTACTTGAGTTCTTGGTCACAGTGGAATAATGTAATTGGTCGGAGTGTAATTGGTCACAGTGGAATAATGACAGTTGGGAAAAGTCCTGATAGAGTCACGTTATCTTTGTGTGTTGCAGAAAAGTGCATACCAAACACCTTTTTCTAACACAGTTTGTCTTCAAATATTTATATTTAAGGCTGCAATATGCAAAGGCACATTCTTAATATGAGATACAAAAATTCTCCATGTTTGATCTCCTTTGACCTATTGTGAGTGCATTGTATCACTTCCTTGTCATTTTTCACAGTGTGTTGGTGAAATAATATGATCATTAATTTGCTGTTAAACATCATTATTAAATTTCATTTTAGTGTGGTGTGGAAATTTGTGATAAATAATTACTTTGAAAATTACAGCTTTTAATTTTTTTTTTTTTTTTTTTTTTGAAATATGGATCAAGGGGCATAACTCTGACAGACATGTCTTAAATAGACCTTAATCGATCCAACATCACAAGGAATGTCATCAATTTTTTATTGGTTTTCTACCTGATTGATTTGGTTGCTCATCTGTGTACCGGCCCGAGGCAGCATTTATTGTAACTGACTGGTTATTTTACACATAATGACACATGAACAGTGAGGTGTCTGGGCTTAGAAATTAGTCTTCCATATCACCTCCGTAGGAGCCTTAATGAACATTTCTGTAAGAAACAAAGCAGAAGTGTTGTCCTCACAAAAAAAAACATGGTTTCTGCCATATCTAATATAAATACGAATAAGTGTTTATACAGTGATGTACATAATCAGTGGTCTAGTGAGTGACATCCAGGTATGAATAACATCCAGATATGAATGTTAAGATTCCTGGTTAACATATAGAAAAAAGTGACACTGTAATAAGCTATTTGACATACCTGGGAGGTATCATTTATTTGAAACATATCATTGTCACATCTCAGCGTAGTGCTCCTTCCATTTAGCTATATGCTGTAAGCTCTTTTGTGAAACATTAATGAATATGAACCTTCAGTTGTCAGGTAGAACTTTTGATTTCGTAATGTTAACAATGTATTTCATGTTTCTTAATACTCATCACACTTTTACTGAATGCTGAATCTTTACTGGGTCAGGACAGCGGAAATACCTTTACAGGAGACCATTACTTTGCGGCCCCTGCAGTTACATGTACAAGTTCAAATCCTGCTACTGCAAGCATATGGGCAGGTTGTCAAAATTTGTCATTTACACAGGTAAAATAAGTAAATACTGACTGCACTATACTTCACCTGTGTCCAGATTTTGTTGACTTCTGTATTATTACGCTATGCACTGCTGTAAGCAGCATCATTACTTGGAAGAGCTTCATTCCACTCAGTGTTCAAACTGCAGGCAATTATGTAAGACAGAATAACTGTTGTATTACTGATGCATCTTTCTGTCTATATTTGTCTACAAAATAACTGTCGTATTACTGACGCATCTTTCGGTCTATACTTGTCTACAAAATAACTGTTGTATTACTGACACATCTTTCTGTCTATACTTGTCTACAAAATAACTGTCGTATTACTGACGCATCTTACCGTCCATACTTGTCTACAAAATCACTGTCGTATTACTGACTCATCTTTCTGTCTATACTTGTCTACAATTGTCTATGCTTGTCTACAAAATAAATGTTGTATTACTGACACATCTTTCTGTCTATACTTGTCTACAAAATAACTGTAGTATTACTGACACATCTTTCTGTCTATACTTGTCTACAAAATAACTCTCGTATTACTGACGCATCTTACCGTCCATACTTGTCTACAAAATCACTGTCGTATTACTGACGCATCTTTCTGTCTATACTTGTCTACAAAATAATTGTCGTATTACTGACGCATCTTACCGTCCATACTTGTCTACAAAATCACTGTCGTATTACTGACTCATCTTTCTGTCTATACTTGTCTACAAAATAACTGTCGTATTACTGACGCATCTTTCTGTCTATACTTGTCTACAAAATAACTGTCGTATTACTGACCCATCTTTTCGTCCATACTTGTCTACAAAATAACTGTCGTATTACTGATGCGTCTTTCCGTCCATACTTGTCTACAAAATAACTGTCGTATTACTGACACATCTTTCTGTCTATACTTGTCTACAAAATAACTGTCATATTACTGACGCATCTTTCTGTCTATACTTGTCTACAAAATAACTGTTGTATTACTGACCCATCTTTCCGTCCATACTTGTCTACAAAATAACTGTCGTATTACTGACCCATCTTTCTGTCTATACTTGTCTACAAAATAACTGTCGTATTACTGACGCATCTTTCTGTCTATACTTGTCTACAAAATAACTGTCGTATTACTGACGCATCTTACCGTCCATACTTGTCTACAAAATCACTGTCGTATTACTGACTCATCTTTCTGTCAATACTTGTCTACAAAATAACTGTAGTATTACTGACACATCTTTCTGTCTATACTTGTCTACAAAATAACTGTCGTATTACTGACGCATCTTTCTGTCTATACTTGTCTACAAAATCACTGTCGTATTACTGACGCATCTTTCTGTCTATACTTGTCTACAAAATAACTGTCGTATTACTGACCCATCTTTCTGTCTATACTTGTCTACAAAATAACTGTCGTATTACTGACGCATCTTTCTGTCTATACTTGTCTACAAAATCACTGTCGTATTACTGACTCATCTTTCTGTCAATACTTGTCTACAAAATAACTGTCGTATTACTGACCCATCTTTCTGTCTATACTTGTCTACAAAATAACTGTCGTATTACTGACGCATCTTACCGTCCATACTTGTCTACAAAATCACTGTCGTATTACTGACTCATCTTTCTGTCAATACTTGTCTACAAACTAACTGTCGTATTACTGACGCATCTTTCTCTCTGTACTTGTCTACAAAATAACTCTCGTATTACTGATGCATCTTTCCGTCCATACTTGTCTACAAAATAACTGTCGTATTACTGACGCATCTTTCTGTCTATACTTGTCTACAAAATTAGTGTCGTATTACTGACGCATCTTTCCGTCCATACTTGTCTACAAAATCACTGTCGTATTACTGATGCATCTTTCCGTCCATACTTGTCTACAAAATTAGTGTCGTATTACTGACGCATCTTTCTCTCTGTACTTGTCTACAAAATCACTGTCGTATTACTCATGCATCTTTCCGTCCATACTTGTCTACAAAATTAGTGTCGTATTACTGACCCATCTTTCCGTCCATACTTGTCTACAAAATCACTGTCATATTACTGATGCATCTTTCCGTCCATACTTGTCTACAAAATAACTGTCGTATTACTGACGCATCTTTCTCTCTGTACTTGTCTACAAAATAACTGTCGTATTACTCATGCATCTTTCCGTCCATACTTGTCTACAAAATAACTGTCGTATTACTGACGCATCTTTCTCTCTGTACTTGTCTACAAAATCACTGTCGTATTACTGATGCATCTTTCCGTCCATACTTGTCTGCAAAATTAGTGTCATATTACTGACACATCTTTCTCTCTGTACTTGTCTACAAAATCACTGTCGTATTACTGATGCATCTTTCCGTCCATACTTGTCTACAAAATAACTGTCGTATTACTGACGCATCTTTCTGTCCATACTTGTCTACAAAATAACTGTCGTATTACTGATGCATCTTTCCCTCCATACTTGTCTACAAAATAACTGTCGTATTACTGACACATCTTTCTCTCTGTACTTGTCTACAAAATTAGTGTCGTATTACTGACGCATCTTTCCGTCCATACTTGTCTACAAAATTAGTGTCGTATTACTGACGCATCTTTCTGTCTATACTTGTCTACAAAATAACTGTCGTATTACTGACGCATCTTTCTGTCCATACTTATCTACAAAATCACTGTCGTATTACTGATGCATCTTTCCGTCCATACTTGTCTACAAAATTAGTGTCGTATTACTGACGCATCTTTCTCTCTGTACTTGTCTACAAAATTGGTGTCGTATTACTGACGCATCTTTCCGTCCATACTTGTCTACAAAATTAGTGTCGTATTACTGACGCATCTTTCTGTCTATACTTGTCTACAAAATTAGTGTCGTATTACTGACGCATCTTTCCGTCCATACTTGTCTACAAAATTAGTGTCGTATTACTGACGCATCTTTCTGTCTATACTTGTCTACAAAATTAGTGTCGTATTACTGACGCATCTTTCCGTCCATACTTGTCTACAAAATCACTGTCGTATTACTGACGCATCTTTCTCTCTGTACTTGTCTACAAAATCACTGTCGTAATACTGATGCATCTTTCCGTCCATACTTGTCTACAAAATTAGTGTCGTATTACTGACGCATCTTTCTGTCTATACTTGTCTACAAAATTAGTGTCGTATTACTGATGCATCTTTCCGTCCATACTTGTCTACAAAATAACTGTCGTATTACTGACGCATCTTTCTGTCTATACTTGTCTACAAAATAACTGTCGTATTACTGACGCATCTTTCTGTCTATACTTGTCTACAAAATCACTGTCGTATTACTGACGCATCTTTCTGTCTATACTTGTCTACAAAATCACTGTCGTATTACTGACGCATCTTTCTGTCTATACTTGTCTACAAAATTACTGTCATATTACTGATGCATCTTACCGTCCATACTTGGCTACAAAATTAGTGTCGTATTACTGACACATCTTTCTCTCTGTACTTGTCTACAAAATTAGTGTCGTATTACTGACCCATCTTACCGTCCATACTTGTCTACAAACTAACTGTCGTATTACTGACGCATCTTTCTGTCTATACTTGTCTACAAAATCACTGTCGTATTACTGACGCATCTTTCTGTCTATACTTGTCTACAAAATAACTGTCGTATTACTGACCCATCTTTCCGTCCATACTTGTCTACAAAATTAGTGTCGTATTACTGACACATCTTTCTGTCTATACTTGTCTACAAAATAACTGTTGTATTACTGATGCATCTTACCGTCCGTACTTGTCTACAAAATTAGTGTCATATTACTGACTCATCTTTCTGTCCATACTTGTCTACAAAATTAGTGTCATATTACTGACACATCTTTCTGTCTATACTTGTCTACAAAATAACTGTTGTATTACTGATGCATCTTTCCGTCCATACTTGTCTACAAAATAACTGTCGTATTACTGACACATCTTTCTCTCTGTACTTGTCTACAAAATTAGTGTCGTATTACTGACCCATCTTACCGTCCATACTTGTCTACAAACTAACTGTCGTATTACTGACGCATCTTTCTGTCTATACTTGTCTACAAAATCACTGTCGTATTACTGACGCATCTTTCTGTCTATACTTGTCTACAAAATAACTGTCGTATTACTGACCCATCTTTCCGTCCATACTTGTCTACAAAATTAGTGTCGTATTACTGACACATCTTTCTGTCTATACTTGTCTACAAAATTACTGTCGTATTACTGATGCATCTTTCCGTCCATACTTGTCTACAAAATAACTGTTGTATTACTGACACATCTTTCTGTCTATACTTGTCTACAAAATTACTGTCGTATTACTGACGCATCTTTCCGTCCATACTTGTCTACAAAATTAGTGTCATATTACTGACTTATCTTTCTGTCCATACTTGTCTACAAAATTAGTGTCATATTACTGACACATCTTTCTGTCTATGCTTGTCTACAAAATAACTGTCGTATTACTGATGCATCTTTCTCTCTGTACTTGTCTACAAAATAACTGTCGTATTACTGACGCATCTTTCTGTCTATACTTGTCTACAAAATTACTGTCGTATTACTGACGCATCTTTCTCTCTGTACTTGTCTACAAAATAACTGTCGTATTACTGATGCATCTCTCCGTCCATACTTGTCTACAAAATAACTGTCGTATTACTGACACATCTTTCTCTCTGTACTTGTCTACAAAATTAGTGTCGTATTACTGAGCCATCTTACCGTCCATACTTGTCTACAAAATCACTGTCGTATTACTGATGCATCTTACCGTCCATACTTGTCTACAAAATAACTGTCATATTACTGACACATCTTTCTGTCTATACTTGTCTACAAAATAACTGTCGTATTACTGACGCATCTTACCGTCCATACTTGTCTACAAAATTAGTGTCGTATTACTGACCCATCTTTCTGTCTATACTTGTCTACAAAATCACTGTCGTATTACTGACGCATCTTTCTGTCTATACTTGTCTACAAAATAACTGTCGTATTACTGACCCATCTTACCGTCCATACTTGTCTACAAAATCACTGTCGTATTACTGACGCATCTTTCTGTCTATACTTGTCTACAAAATAACTGTCGTATTACTGACGCATCTTTCTGTCTATACTTGTCTACAAAATAACTGTTGTATTACTGATGCGTCTTTCCGTTTGAGGCACTGTTTGAGGTCAGTGCCAGGGTACAGATATAAAGGGCTGATTTGTGAAAATTGTATGGTGATGGAGGAATTTTTGTGGCCGACCCACCAAAGGTGTGGATTAGTAATTAGTGGATTACACAATCGTGACTTTGTTACATAAGATTTACATTTCAGGGTTTGTTGTGTCAGTCTGGTGATATTGATTGTTGTTAGAAGCTGTCCCACAAAGGTTTGCTCTTGTTGCCGTATGTGTTACCTCTATGTTCAAGTTGTGTGCTTAAGGCATTGGAAATCCAAACTGGCAAACAAGCTGTGATCTCTGCACGTTTGCTCGCATCGTTGACCTTATTTTGTCTGCAGTGTTCCTCATACCTCTGGGTCAGAGATGCTTCTCTTCCCCATGTCCGCAATGCTTCTTAACATTTTCTAACGCAGAAATGTTGTTAGTGAATCGAGTGAAAGTGAACAACAAACCACATGGACTTGGCCAGTCAGAGGCCAATTTCTCGTACCCTTAACAGGGGAGCACAGGGGCAAAGTCATTCCTCAAACAGGATACAAAACCAGGGCTGTCTGTGTAATTTGTTAGACAAAGATGGACTGCTCTAAGACAACATGAGAGCAAGGGTTAAAATAAACACTGCCAATTGACAACTCAAATACATATTGGTTACAAAAATATCTTCAGGGAGCTTGAAATAACTGTGGTGTTTAATGTGGGATTTGTCAAAAATGCAACTGCTGCCAACTTCTAGGGTAATACCTGTTGTGAGATGGCCCAGTTTCGCAATATTTCATAGAAATGATCAGAATTTACCTGGGCAGATTCTGTGTTATGAATTATAGATGTTGTGTGATATAATTACTGGTGATTGTGAAACATACAAAACATTGTGCCCTAAATAAATGTACCATACTCAAAAACCAAATGACTTCATCAGGCTGTAGGGAAACATATACATGTATATCCATATGAATGAATGAATGAATGAATGAATGATTATCCTATTTATTTGATGAATTCCTGGATGATCCTCACATTGGATGTAGAACTGTATGGTAGGAGAATGAAAACACCTGGCCTAGCTGGTGAGGTGGTGCTGTGGCCTGAGCAGCTCCTCCCTACCCAGGGGCCAGAGGCAGGGCAGCAGGAGATGATAAATAAGTATTTGATGACTTTAATTGATTGTGGCTGCAGTGACTATTGTAATTGTCTTCACCACAGCGTTGTTATGTATGCATGCATGCGTAGTTAAGCGGGAGGGCTTAGGCAATAGCCCTGGCAAGCAACCATTTCAGAAAAAGCTCTGGTAGCTTCTTCTTTATCATCCTGCTCTATTATTTATCGACAGCGCTGCCCACAGCTGCCTTGCCATTTCCCCAATTTTTATTTTCCTGGTGTCCCCTGTGTAATCGTAGAATCATTTTTACTACCCTGTTGTGTTGAGGTTCAAGTGCATTTTTACTGCACAGATATTTTCTGAATCGCATGGCTATGTGGGCCACTCTTGTTGATGACCTGTCAATATTTGCTCCCTGGTGTATGGTGATTAGCTACAACTGTCTGTCCGTCTGTCAGTATGTTGATGAAGTACATACTGCCTGATTGGCTCCTAGGGACGAGGCTGTATGATAAGAATCCTGCTTAACCTCTCAATAATGTAATTAAATTTTTAAAATTTACTTTTTGTGAATCCCAATCAGCAGAAATTTTAATTTTCTATTAAGGCAGAATTTGATTTCTAATTCCTATTTTGAGAAATAGAGAGGCCTATTTGATTGTTATCTATTTGAGGAACATGTAACACACTTTATTGACACTGCATGAAATCATGTCATTTGCTTGTTTTAATATCTCTCAGTACAGCTGTTCTCACCAATGTACAATGATAATATGATCTTGCAGCACAGGAATTAATATATTGTGTAGCATAGTTGTGTTACCAAGGAGTACATCAGATATCATTGTGTTACCAAGGAGTACATCAGGTATCATTGTGTTACCAAGGAGTACATCAGGTATCATTGTGTTACCAAGGAGTACATCAGGTATCATTGTATTACCAAGGAGTACATCAGATATCATTGTGTTACCAAGGAGTACATCAAATATCATTGTGTTACCAAGGAGTACATCAGGTGTCAATGTGTTACCAAGGAGTATATCAGCTATCATTGTGTTGCATCCTTGTGTTACCAAGGAGTACATCAGGTATTATTGTGTTACCAAGAAGTATATCAGGTACCATTGTGTTAACAAGGGGTACATCAGGTGTCATTGTGTTACCAAGGAGTTCATTACCAAGGCAGCCAGCCAGCCATCCAGCAACATGGGACACATACCTTGCTGGCTAACACTCTGTTACTCGGCCAGCCAGCCAGCCCACCCACAACACAGGACACATACCATGCTGGCTAACACACTGTTGCTTGGCCAGCCAGCCAGCCAGCCTGCAACACGGGACACATACCATGCTGGCTAACACACTGTTACTCGGCCAGCCAGCCATCCTGCAACACGGGACACATACCATGCGGCTAACACACTGTTGCACAGCTAGCCAGCCATCCCACAACATAGGACACATACCATGCTGGCTAACACACTGTTACTTGGCCAGCCAGCCATCCTGCAACAAGGGACACATACCATGCTGGCTAACACACTGTTACTCGGCCAGCCAGCCAGCCAGCCCGACGGCAACATGGGACACATACCATGCTGGCTAACACACAGTTACTCGGCCAGCCAGCCATCACGCAGCAAGGGACACATACCATGCTGGCTAACACAATGTTAGTAAAGAGATGTTGTTAACCATTATTTACTTTTATCTCAGCTCTCCTGAATAACTATTACCTGAGCGTGAAATAATTCTTCACGGCTTGGACATTAGATGGTGCTAGGTTGAATGGACCGTCTATTGGGTAAACAGATTTGAAAATGCCATCATAATTGAACCAGTGGGGAACCATCTTCAGTAGAGTTGCATCCAGTTATTTAGATTCTGCTCCAGATGAACTGTGTTCTGGATTGATACATGTAGGTTGAATCAACAAGGACAATAAAGCATGACAGCATCTCTGCTCCCCATTCCAGTCAAACTGCACTATTTGCCCTGTGGAACTGATTGAGGGCGCACAATTCATACTCAACACGATCAGTGTTCAAACATTGTGACGGTTATACAAGTGTTGCTTGTTAAAATTACTTTGGTGCAGAAGTTGTTAATATGCCATATCCAAGGTGAGGGAAAAGGTTTGTGGGCAAAAAATTTCATCATTTTCTTGTCTGTGTTTCATTATTGGAGCATATTGTTACATTTGGGTATTATCCATTCTTGTACACAATTTGAACTTTTACATACATGTATGTAAAGCTCTAATGCCCAATATGTAATGAAAATGTAAGCAAAACTTATGCACATTAGTTTCATATATTGCAATCATTTATGTCATCACCAGTAACACACAGCATCAACATTCCACAAATGAATAGGTTGAAGATTTTAAAGTGGATACTTACTTAGGTGTGGAGTCATTTTATAAGATTCATTTTATTCTTGCTCAGTTAACAGTGCAAATCCCTCACTGGCCCAAACTGCTATAGCATTATCAGCTTTGGTTGACCAAGAGGTCACCGGTTCAAATCCACTTTGTGTATGAAAATTTATCCTTTCTCCGGTCTGTGTTTTCAGGGAATTCTATTGCCAATATTTTGTGGTTTCTTCTAGAAGCTTCATGCTGTATTTTATTGTGCCATGTTCCTATCAAAGTTTTTAACAGGCCTATAAACTGTTAAAACTTGAAAAAGATCAAAGAGGCTATACCGGAGAAAAGAGCCTTAATTGCTTATCAAATCTTTGATGAAATGTAGCAATTGCCCACCATCTTACAAATACGGTGATCTTCAGATAATTGCATGTCAAATCAAATTTTCTGTATGTACCAAGAACAGCTTAAATTATTGCCTTTCAGTAAATATCAGACTCGTACCTGTATATATATATATATTGAAAGGTACGTACCTCATGGGTAGATGAAGCTGATATTTTTTTTAAACTTATTAATTATTTGTGTCATTCTAGAATATAACAAAAATGTGATTGGATTTGCGCTGGTCGATATTTACCAAACACTTCCACTATAGCCTTTTTAAAAACTTGGAAATTTTAGTTCAGAGAGGGTACTCCTTACATTCAGTGCATATATGCTGATCAACAATGGCTTCCCTCCACAGAAAAAGCAAGTCGTGTAGATTGTTTAGTCTTCACTTCATATGTGTCTCCAGCAAAACCATCAGTTCTGTAAGGCATCAGATATTGAGCTAATGAAGAGTGTTAAGAAAAAAACTTTGTCAAATGTCTTTTTTTATCTAAGCCGTCATTTGCATCTGGCAGAGGTGTGTGTGATTTGCTCTGTTCATAGCCAGATGAACGGATGGGGGGAGAAGGATGCTCATTTCTGTCCATTAGATTTTACCCCTATCTCTGAAGATAAGACCTTCATCATAAATCTCGAGTGCACTCACTATATGATGACTAGAAGTCAGTCAAAACATCATGTGCTAGTTATACTGGAGACGCCAGGGTCATGA
Source organism: Liolophura sinensis (assembly GCF_032854445.1). Lineage (NCBI taxonomy): Eukaryota > Metazoa > Mollusca > Polyplacophora > Chitonida > Chitonidae > Liolophura > Liolophura sinensis. The sequence continues at coordinate 1,782,667 of NC_088300.1, forward strand.
CAAGGAATGTGGTTCTTTGGTGCAATGACATTTCAGTCACCAGTTTAGATATTTTTGGTGGATTTGAAAGGATATTTTACTATGGCGAATGACTGAAAAGGGTTGTTTGTTGTTTTTTTTTTTTAATGTCTTGACTGCTATTTATTCCGCCGACAGTGGTAGTTTAATTCTCTTAAAACAACGCTTTGACACCAGAAACTCTGAAGACTGTGTGCCAGTGATTCATTCTGCAGTAAAATTGCACTCTTCATGATCATTACTGAAGAAGAAAAATTATCAGTGAAAATGTATTAAACATGAAGGTACAAAAAAAGAAGAAAATTTATCAGTGAAAATGTATTAAACATGACGGTACAATAACAAGTAAAGACAACCAGTAACATTGCTGCCAGATTGTTACAGACTTTTGTTAATCTGACAGACCAGGAACTGCTTACATAACACCAAGTCAGTAAGGTTTCAACACAAATATACAGCTTGCCTGTCATGCTGGCAAAGGAACCAGCAGTTAGGTTACGTGACATCAAATTGGTAATGAAGTAGCGTCTATCATAGATTCGCCACGAACTTTAGTAACCACAGCCCGGACCCCGGGACATCAAATAAATGTGCCAAACACACGAGTTGTCTATGTCCCTAGCTGTTTTGAATAGTTTGTTGGTTTTCCGGACAAAAAACGTCCAGGTCAAGACCTCTTATCTCATGCCTACCGTCTTGTCAGGCGAGGGGATAATTGGTTCCTTCTGGCTGTCCTAGTCACAAAAGATGTCCCCATGCTCTCAGCGTGATGGAACTTCTGTCGTCTGCTTTTTTTGATTGACGTGGTTGCCAAGGCGGCACGTGGCTGGGAGGTGACTACAAGTATTAGATGTGGCTCTGCTTGCACAGAACATCTGGGCCGACTAAAACGCTGGTAGTTATTTGTTAGCGGTTGTAGCGACATGAGGCCTCGAGGAAAGTTTTTTTTTGTAACCCCATCATATATGTATTATGGTTTCTTAAATTTCAAACAAAAACATTCAAAACAAAAAACGGAAATCAAAAACCTGCAAGAACGCATACGTTTTATACTTGTAATTAGTTTGGCATGCGTTATTACATGCAAATTTAAACCTCTACATTATTTCCGAGTATAAAAGTTCAGGTGTTTAATGTAGAAACATCCCACATGCAGGTAAGATGAAATGCAGCATGGTTTTTATCACATAAATTGTGTTCGTACGTTTTCGGCAAATGCAAATATGTCTTCTGATTGGACTATGTTTCTTCCACAAGTAAGTTTCATACTCTCGCTGACTTGGAGACACTGGGTCTATGTTTAAAAGCAGATCTCATAAGCCTGATATTTGTACACCGTGTATCTCGATTGTTTATGTATTCTGATAATACATTTCAAAGAGGCGTTCAGATATACTTAGTCATGAAGCACCTCTGGGAGTGGTACGTACGGCGCGTTTGACGAAATGTAGCGATTGCCCACCATCTTGCCAATATCGCATCATGAGATCTTCGACGGACGTGGATGGAGAGAAACACATTAAATATAGAGGGCATATACAGTGTGTATACATGCAAGAATACGGTACAGACCTAAATTACAACTAGATTTCCAGCAAATGTCAAATATGAAGTGTGTTTTCAGAGTTTCTTTTTTTTTTTTTTCGTTCTTCGTTTATATATACAGTCAACCTGAATGTCGTGGAACATACGTGTTGATAACAAGGAAATTTGTTGCAGGAAGATGTTACCGTGAGCAGACGAACAGCAGATTTGTCGCTGGATTCAGTCAAAAATAAGAGATAAAGGGACTACGGTTTCACGGCGTGTGAGAGTAAATGTCAGAGATTTGTGCTTGCCTCTCGGATTGCAGCCGACGCGTGGACCGGCGACTGATAGCCCGTGCCCGACGTCAGGCGGTCAGCAAGGAGGCATTCTCTTGAGCCACACTTTTTTTATAATTTCTGCCAACCGGCGTTTTTCTTTTCTCGTTATCTTGAAGTACCGATGGTGTTCCATCCGAAATACAAACACGGGGCCACCAAAGAAAGTCGTCTTCTCAGGTTAGCTCGCATTAGTTGTGAAAATCCTTGGTATGTCGGCCGGTTGAAGTTTTTTTCTTCCCAATTTCTGTTGTTGTAAGGGTTACGTTACAGGCTTAGTTCTGGGTAAAGTAAGTTAAGGGACGATCTTTGACACGCTATAGCATTGCTATATAGAAAGGTGAATAATCTACACACGAACTAGCCCACAGTTGTGCGCAAACGTATATAGTTGTGGTAATGCTATGTTTAGGATCGCATTATTTACAACTGTGGCTTATCGGACCTGTCATGCACCATATAACTGCACTGAACAAGATGTCTGCGTTAAAATTCCGGCCTTAATTCAATGCACACCTACAGTGTCCTCAGATGCATCATTCACGCTGTAGCTGTACAGGTCGGTGAGAAGATTCACTTTATTTTAAGCGATGAAATGAGCCTTTTAAAGTTTGTTGACACATGTAAGCCTTCTGAGAAGTCGTGAATTCAGGGGGGACAACCTTATGTTACCTGTATATATGCTATACGCGGTATCTCCACTTCATGCACGTAATCTAGGTTTGGAAGAATTTCTACATGCGTATTGTTTTCCCAGTAGTAGTTGCCTAGGTCTTCATGTGTATTACGAACGACTGAGGTATGAAATCTGTGAATGGATATAATCATCTGCACTCATATTTGTAAGGAAAATAAGCAAATTTATGAAATGGAAAAAATACTGATATTTACACATTTTAAACAACTTTATGGAGTTTGTGGGATCTATTCGTACATCTCGTTCATTTCCAAAGTTAAAGAAGGCTGACCAAATAAAAAAAAAGGAAAATGCGACGAGCAACTGCTTAATATCGTATAATTGCGATATCGTATATTTTATTCGCGGAAAGTGTTTACCCTCTTTATGTCTATATATGTGATATTTACATATGTTGTACATGTATTTGCAGGTCAGCATGTATCAGTTTAGTTATTTTGTGGAGAAGACTTCGGTCGCCTGTTGGTTAGAGCGTCCGCCTTGAAGTTGGAAGACCGCTGGAACACGGGATTGGGTCAGACCAAAAACTTTAAAATGGTAATTGCTGGTGCCTTGCTTGACGTTCAGCTATGAGACCAAGGAAACATGACTGGTTGACCCGGTGTCTGTATAATGTGACTGGATGGGTTTTCATGTTTGGTCACTTGGGCATGCACGACACTTCTGTGACGGCGGCCCTTTGATGACTGTCACACCGCCAGTGTGACGTTCGAGTGCATGCATGACAAAAATACCTCGTACTGTTAATAGCTGATTAGGAATTTAAACATTATTATATAAGCTAAGTTTTAACTTTTTCCCCATTTTAAATTATCCACATATATCCATGCATGACGAGGAGCCTATATCGAGATATAAATTTATGTGGGAGCATATATAGTGTTATTATAGCGGAATTAAAGCGTGGCGTGTATGGGCGTGGGTATATGTCACGTCCTTCAGAATTAAACGTTCTCCCTGAATCGTCAGTTACACCCGAGTGACTGATATCTATGCTGTTCTCCCCCTAAGCACATTATCTACTGCATCACTTCACAAGGAGGTCGTCGTCGTCGTCTTCGTTTTTGTTGTTCTTGCACATCTCACATGAACCGTTGAATTAAAGAGTTCAGATAGTACTAATGACGCGCAGGCCAAAACAAATATCTGTGCCGTTACGGCACGACAGAAGATGATAGTAGAACAACAACTTGACATCATCACATAGTTTTGTACGGAGCCCAGACGCAGCTAGTCCTCTCCGTTCCCACGGTCATTGGGCTGCTGACATGTGCCCTAAAATTCCAGGAGGGCCGGGGGTGTCCGTGAAAATAGCGAACGGTCCACGCGCTGAAAGGGGACCCATGGAGATACAAGCATACCGGAACAGGGCACCCTTGATCATCGAGATATAACCAGTTATATTGATGTACTGTCAGTCCGTACATGTAGGGCTTTAAACATTTGCCCCAATGCGCACTAAATTGTTGTTGTTGTTGTTTTTTTTTTCAATTTAAAGCAATTTATTACCATAAAATTGCAAACCATCACTTAATAATGAAGCCCAGTCGCGTGGTATGAAAAAAATATGATCACTGGATTTCAAGATTCAAGTTTTAAATTGTTTTAAGAACAACGTCGTGTAAAACGTACAGTTTCATCTTTGATATTTGTTACAGTTCTAATTATTACGTTGTGAGAAATGCTTTCTTTTGCACTATATTATCATAATAACTGCATGTACCTTCACCACATTTGTCGTCTGGGTGGGTTAAACGATTGCACGTGATGGCGCGAGCAAAGCACGTGCCGCACTGTGACTCGGGGCGAACTTCTAAAGGACAGGGAAGGAATCGGTTTACTGCTGTGCTGTTTCGTTATTCGCTAGTCAGATTCCAAGCTCAGAACTGTCCCGCGTGTTAAAAGTGTCACGCTGATCAGCTGACAAGCCCGCCGCGAGCTCATATCACGAATTTAAAGAAGACCTTTATGACCTCTCGCACGCAGTAAGATAACTATATAGCGACGAATTTTCCAGCTCGGACGATTCATCTGCTGGAAAAAAAAGTTGTGTTTTGACTTGTCTGGCTGTAGAGAGATCTGGAAGGCTGGAAGCGCATGAATTACAGCAATAGGTGTAAGGCAGAAATTTGTTCGCAGCGATTAGAGTTGATGGTAGTTTAGATTAAGGCTCGTGTGGCTAGCATGTGCTCGGCTCAGCTGATTGTTTACTGCAGGCGTCCACACAACCTCCGACGCTGTTAATTCAAGTGGGCATGCGCACGGCACGCGGCACAAGCCAGCATCTGTCTTGGAGTCTATTCCTTGTGCGCCGCGGAGGGGGGAGTTAATGCGCGAAGGCTGCCGACGAACTGAATTACGCCAGCGTATATAGCTTTAATAGATGGCTCATGAATTTTGCCAGCTCCGTCTTCTTTTTGTCAGCGGATGAAAATGTTACACTTAACTCAAAGTTCTTCGGAGAGTTCAGTTCGTAGTACATGGGAATGGTTGGTTTTACCGGCTTGTGCTCTGTCACACTTTTGAAGATAATCACAACTTTAAACTTTGGAGAGGAAACTTTCCTGTGGCAGTTTCTGAGAAAAAGCAATGCTGTCACTTCAGTTTTGTGTGATGGTTACGATGTGGGGAGTTGTGAGGGCCTCTGGTCATTTCGAGCTACAAATCATCAGTATACAGAATAGGCGTGGGGAATTAGCCGACAGGAGCTGTTGTGAGGGAACATCCCGTAACAAGGAAGGGGTGTGCACCCAGGATTGTACTACCTATGTTCGTGTATGTTTGAAGGAATACCAGGCCAGCCCCCACCCCGATGGTCCCTGTACCTTAGGAAATTTATCGAGTGCCATTCTGGGGGGTAAATCGTTTACATACCCGCTTAACAGCAATGCGTCGAGACTTGATATACCATTTGACTTCGCATGGACCGTGAGTATATAATCATGTTGACGAGAAATTAACGTTTAGCATCCATATAGTGTCAGTGTTTGTCATTTTATTACAGGGTATTCATACACGGATTAGTACGTTGTAAACGTTAATCCTATTTGATGGATAATCTCGCACAATTACATTGGTGAAAGATTCATCGTCACCGGTACGAGCATGTCTGAAGGGTACTCGGGTTACAGATGTTCAGCTGTCGAATTCCTTTACATGTAATACTTAAGTTTTCATGAATACCCCAAAATCAAATAGTTATATGAACAAATAATTATTGTAGATAATTATTAGAAAGACATTCTTCTATTGGTTTTGTCGGGTATATCGTACTATCAAAGTTTACACACCAAACATGACTTCAGTGCAAGCGTGGGAGAGCTTGCTAAGATTGAAACAAAGTAACCAACAATTCTGGCAACAATGTTATTGATGTCCGGGAAAGTCGTACAGGTCAGCCCGGATGCATGTGTTCATGACGCATGTTCTGCTCTAGAAAAACAAAGCGAACGGTACCAAGCCATTTGCATACAGTTTGGCATTGCCTTTAGTTTTATCTCGATATTATTGCCACATTTGGTTATTATAGCTATAGTCTAGCCTGCTGTCTTTTTCCTCTCTATACCCTGGCAATTTGCGTGTTCCTGCACGTTCTGGCGTCAGCCCACGTATGTACGTAAACCTACCCAAATCCATTCACTTTGGTTTTGTATTAATTTTAGTGGGAATTCATCCTGGGGCACTGTCCGCCCCCTCCATGCCCCAAGCCCTGCAGGTTGCTGTCCCGACACCGTGAACTAACCGAAGCAGTGATAAACCCACGTGGTTCGATGTACTATAAGATGATTAGTTTAGGGAATGAAGGGCGGCACATCTATATACCCGTGGGTGAAAGTCTCGTGTCAGCCGTATATGGGTGGGCGGCGATATTTTAAGAAATCAGGGGTAATTAAGGTGACTTGCCATCTTCTAAATAGGAATGTTCCTGTAAAAACCAGCAAAGCACATGCACTGAACGAGTGGTATACCTTATGTGATGATGAATGAGGCATTGCACACATACACGGTATGTTAAGTCGTTATTTAGAAGTTCATGTCGTGTTGTAGATGTGGAAATACGGCAACCACGAATGAAGCAATTCACTGAATTACGACTGAGATCAAAACATGCATTTTAAGCCGAATAGGTGCTGCCTCACTGTAACAACATACCGTGTAAACACGACGCCCAGCTCAGCTGTATCTTTAACGACAGTGAACTGATCTCTGGCAGCTTAATCGTCTGTGAATTGTCCCTACCACAAAAGCGCCCATGCTCGACCCAGCTTGGGATTGAATCCGGGTTTATATTATTAGGCGGACTTCCTATATCAATTTGATTTCCGGTTCGCTTTAGTCGTAAAAAAAATCATTCGCCGCAAGGTTTTAGCCAGTTTATAGCCGTTTGGCATGAATGGGTATGAAACTGTGATGCACACTTTTAGTTACTTTAAGGACCTTATAAGTGAAATATTTTTGAGAATGGCCTCAAAACTCCATTAAAATGAAATAAATAAATTTCAAGGACCTAGAATAACGGAGTGCATTCAGCACAGTTATACTGCGTGTGATGTCATTATATAGTTATATATGTTCGGTGCGTGCAAAGAGCTAATCCAAGTATGGCACATGCTGTAACATGACTGTTCATACTATAGGAGTATGCTTTATGACAGCCTACCGAATGTTCAACCTAACCCCTGGACGTAATTGGTACTTTCCGGTCGCATGCTATACATGTGCACTGCTCGATGCTTTCTTCCACAACATACTCCATGTGGTCGGTATAAGTCGCGTCACGTACATGCACCTATATATATATATATATATATATATATAGGTTTTTATGTCCAAGAGTATGATCATCCTTTGTGTCAGACAGGGTTAACCCGAGGAAGCACCGCCTTGCTGTATAGATCGTCATAAAGTTTGAAGTCTTCAACAACATACATACAAATCATCGAGGTTTCTGTGGCGATGCCACAATCAGCTTAGTACAATCAATTTTTTCGACATATATAAAAACGATAAAGTGGAAAAAAGATTATTTTTATAATCACCGTAAATACATATATATATATGGGGTCTTCTCCTAACAGAGCTCGTGTTAGAGTTGATGGGTCAGTACAGTCTCCTTCCACAGTGACGGGGGACGAATAGAGGGCTCGTGCCGGGCGAAGCTACCGTCTAACGCGTCTCTCCCCCTCCCTTATCTCTCACTCTCCGTAACACACGCAATGTGTAACAGATACCTCGGCGGCCGACTCGTCAGATATCGGCCTCGTTTATCGCCACATTTTTAGAATTGTCTGGTTTTCTTACTACATCTTGCGTATATTATTTACAGTTCCTCGGCCTGTGAAGCGACCGCTAGAGCCTCTGTAGGCAAGAGGTAAAACTTGAGGATGGGTATGAAGAAAAAAGTATCGAAATTATACTAATCCCGTACATATGGCATGCTGCATGCGTGCGTGCGTTCACATACCGTGAGTGCTAACAGAGGGTACGCAGTACTAGACTCCAGCAGGCAAGCTGTAGTACATTCTTCACCGGGGTAGAAAGTGCGCTCTGACCGCTGTATACTAGGCTGCATATCACCTGGGCAAAGCCCTACTTGTATACGGCACTTACATCACTGTCATTTGTCAGAACAGTCAAATTATACGACTGTACAAATATATTGGATCCCAGTGATAATCTATACTCTCAGTGCTGTGTGATTGGTCTGTTGGTTTTGCTTTTCTTCCTGTATCTGGTGTACATAAAGTCCTCCACGGTATACTCCAATATAAAAAGTAAAATCCATTTAATTTAAGTTAATAACGCTACTACTTGTAGGTCTTTGCTCTTGATGAAAGTGCTATAATAAAGGGTAATATTTGTCACCATGTGGGAAAAAAAGATTTCTGGATCGTAATACTCACTTGAATAAGTATACTACCCATGCATACTGCATGTTTTCACTTTCGCTTTGGCCTCATCTCGCGTTGGCCGACATTAATGTTTCATTTAGCGGTGTGGAGATCTGGGCGCTGCTTCACGAGGTTTATGAGCAGGTACCGTTATGTCATGATGAGCCGTTAATGAGTTCAGGGAAGGACTCGCGTTTAAGGCTTTCACTCTACCCGAATTGACATGCCGGTTACCAGAGCTGGGTTTTGTGTGGAACATCGCGTGCCGGAGTGTGTCTGAGGTTGCTGGCTTCATCGCGAGACGGTTTTTGACGAGGTCCGGCACGTGAGTTTGTGGTCTCGTCTATCGCGGAGTCTGTCAGTCTAGGTGCTCGTGCTGCGGGTGTTCGCGTGTTCCGAAAACCACATGCGACTGACACGGAAAACGGCGGAAGAGTTGACTGTTGACATATTTGTAACCTCTTGTCGGGAGTTTTAGAATGAAAGTATCGGTATTTTTCAACTGCAGCCTTGCAATCTTTTACATTTTGATGGTTACAGCCTCACGCTGAAGTTCATCCATAAGCTGGTACGCCGTATCAAGATGACGCGATCAAGTAGGGTAAATGAAACGTGAAAAACATTTTAAATAAACTTTTATCGCCGTCACGTGTTTTAGAATAATCCAGCAATCAACTTTGAATATTTTTGAATATTTCCATCATTAAAATTTAGTTGAATTGTATTTCTTCTCAAAATGGTTGTGTACAAACTGTCAAAATATAGGCCAACTACTGATATATATTTATAACATACAGCCCAGCGTGTGTCTAATTTACTAGATCCATTTAGTTCTGCAGATTTCAGATTGTCCAGTTGTGAACAATTAAATCATCTCTATGTCTACATGGAAGGATTTTGCTTAAGTGTTTAGCATATGGATGATTACTGTACATGTACTTTACGTCAGTGTATCAGTTATTTACCATGCACCAGTTAGATCAGTATACGTCAGGTGAAAAACCAATTCAGCTATTCAGGTGTGAGTACCAGATACATGTTCAAGTTATCTACAAATAGGTGCACAAAAACGTTTGTCTTAGCTCTGTACATGATGACAATTTTCAGTTCTTCACATCATAAGGCCTACATTTCTGTACTTCTGTACGCCAGGTGCATATACCCGTTGTGTATTTCAGCTGCACACTCTAGTACGGTTCTTTCAGCTGAACATTCCGTTCTGCAACTGTCCCTAGTGATGGGGTGCATAGAAAAGGCTCATTGTGTGCCTGTCCTTCTGTCTGTCACATGTGTCCTTGTCAACAATTTGCTACAGGCATCTTTAACTGTTTCGACCAGTGAAGTTCATATTAATGCACTGAGTGGTTTGAAGTCAGTCATATGTGTCTTGTTGGAATTGAGTTTTTCACTATGGAATCCATTATGGTTGCGGTGGGCCATCTTATATTTCTAGGCAGTGACCTTTGAACAAGATATATTGAACAGTTTTCACACTTATACAGCTGCCTGAGGAAAGTGAAGGGGCAGTTGGGTGACTGATTTTTCAACACGTAAACTACAGAAACCAGTGTGGCCACCATCAGCAAGTTTGGATTTCTTAACCATTACCTCTCCCTGTGAAGGAGATGTTTTGAGAACAGTTTGCAACCAATTATCTTCATACTTATTGATTGGGTTCAGGTCTGCAAAAAGATGGTCTGAGTGAGTTTTGTCCCTGTATTTAATCCAGTAAGACTGCTGTTGGCCGTTCATAATTTCTTGGTTGTTCAACCTGTCTAAATTGAGGTCAGCAAAGGAAGGATATTCTACACTCTGTACAACATACTCCTTACAGCACAGGAGTCCCTCTCTACCTTTTGGTTTACATCACTGCCACCACTGGTAAATTCTGTACCGAAATCTTGAACATTGCCGAGGTCACTGGGGTTACGGTGATGAGGCAGGAAGTGATATCAGAAAACACAAACAATTGCTCTCAACCTTTGTCTCTAACAGTACTTTACATACATGCATTCTCTTTATCTGGAGTACATACAAAATGATTTTTACTAAAACCTAAAACAATTTTATTGATGAATGCTGATTAAATAGTTAAACAAGGGATGAAACTAAGCCTAAACAAGCATACATCCATCTTACAGGCTCCAAAGTGAAGCTTGTCTCTTGGTAGCAGTGATGTAAAGTGAAAAAGGTAGAGAGCAAGGCATAAGCTGTAAGGAGCATGTGTGTGCAATTCCAGTATGGCTACTGTGGGTCATGTTCGATTTCCTAGTTTTCACGCCTTTGTCTTACAAATGACTCTGAGAGTGGCAGTTTGTCTCATAATAAGGCAGTGGCAGCGGTGTTTGTTTCCCTTTATCATTCATTCAAAAAATAATTAAGTAGACATTTTTTCTGGTGCATCTGTGCACATCTGAGGGGCTCATTAGGTCTTAAGAGCAATTGCACCAACCTGAGACAGCCTAGAGAGTTTGTTTTTTGTCAGGTAACTGACAAAGAGGTTTGTCTGTGGTGTACTTAATGCCCTGAGGGGTGCTGAGTTAAGTGGGGTTGGGCAGGAAAGTGAGGGGTTGGGGACTGCCAAACTAAAGCCAGCTGACCAGTGATTTAGGAAGAATACCCCCAGTCTCCAACCATCCCCAACAGGAACTGGGGACTATCTAATACAGCACCCAATTACCTAATTAAGGGTTACCAAATGGCTTCCTTTGGGTCAGGGTGAATTTCCAGATGCAATGCAGATCCAGTTTTGGATGGGATAAGTAACCTGGTGGCCATGATTTTGGCTTTTTTGTTTTTTTTGTTTGTTTTGTTTTCTTCTTTTGTTGTTGTTGTTTTTTTTGGAGAGGGGTGGGAATTTACACCTGACATTTAAGTTGCGGACATTTGACACTACTTCAGTACAGGTGTTACTCCATCAGGTAACCATGTACCCTGGTGCTGAACTTTTCTATCATTGATAACCCCAGTTCTATAGACCTCCCTTTTTAGCCAACAGGCTTTGTTGTTGTTGCACACCACCATATGGTTGTGTTAATGAAAGTCACATGGACACAGGTCCAGGGTGAAACAACAGATTATCATGTTAACACATTCAGAAAGCTCGGTATGAGTTGCGCTTTCCTAGACAGCCATTTTGTTTTGGCACAAGATTATTTAATAGTCTCACAAGTGAGTAGTAAACTGAAAGATTTTATGACCCATTTAGTTTCTGGATCACCGCTTAAGACTAATATAATGGGATTCAGCATTTAGAGCAGGGGATTACACTTCTGTATGCATGTAGATTGAAGTGTATGAATTTTAGCTGTTTGAGGAAATTTAATTCTTAAACATTTGAAATAGAAAGTGGAAAAATACATGGTTTGGTTTAACAGGATAAACCATACATTTCCGATATTTTATTTAATTTGGTTAAAAAGAGTCCTTAATATCACTATACATACTTGTTTTTTGTTATGCTTATATGAGCGTTATTTCATGCTAAGAGCCATTGTGTTAATGCTTGTGGCTGTAAATTCATCTTCTTTCTGCTTCACAATCTAATAAAACCACATTTGTCTTGTCTGTTAGTTTTTAATGAATCTGCAGAAAGAGCCCGATCAGTCAATGATTTTTTGATGATTTTAGGAAAATTAGTGGTCTCTGTGTTGTAATTAGGATGCTAGGCTTTGGCAGAAAAAATGCCCTAAGGTGAATTGAGGACGCTCGCAAGCTGAGCATCTAGCAAACTATTGACAAATAATTGACTATCATAAAAAATTCGTCCTGAAGCTTGATTGCAGAAAAGTGACAGATGTTGTTTGAGGGCTAGTAGCAGGTTTACCCACTGGCGTCCTCTCATTACCAGCCCAGTATTTAACAAGATGCAAGATTCCTTGTTTAGCAGTAAACTCTCAGCACATTTAGATTAAAAAACAAACCCCTGATGATATATGCCTTATTCATGGGTAAATTAGGGATATCCTTCTAAAAATACTCAGAACTCTTTAAGGTAATGAAATGGCAAAGAATAAAGGATAAATTAAGGTGAGAATTTGGTAGGTTGTGTGTATTCTGATTCTAACCGAATAGTGTGACATTGTAGACTAATCCAAGAAGTTTTCAGTGCTTGTCATTTATTGGAATTGTGACATTAAATAGTATATCTAAATTTTTGAGCCATTAAAATCTATAAAAGGACTGATCTGTGGACATTTGGTGCCTGTAAAAGAGCAGTATGAACTTTGTCTCATGGACGGCCTGTATATTGGCACTAATTTCTATCACTAGTTAATACAAAGTAGTTTTGAGTTTGCTTAACGAGCAAAAGGCAAACAGTGGCACGGGCTGGTGATTAAGAGATTGACAAAGAAACAATCGGGCCCCCAGGTGTTGTATTTACCTTGGTTAATCTAGGCTGTGTTAGCGGAGTGGCTTGTTTGAGGCTGTACGCAGAGGCCAGCAGCGCTCCCCAGGGTTTTTAGCTCAACATTGATTATCCTGCTCAGGATTGATAACTGTTATATCTGGTTATATGCGATGTAGGATGACTCAGTTAGCAACCCAGGTATATGCATAATTAGGTCATCACTTGACCTACTTTTTGCCATTGCAGATGTGCTCTAAATGAATGGCCATCAGCAACATTTGAAGTCTGCACCTTCAGCCACAGTGTTAGCAGAATGTATATCTTTAAATCATAAGAATGCAGAAGCAAATGTTTGGAAGTGGACACAACACTTTTCTTTTGAGATTTTGGTATGAGCAAAGTAAACATGTATCGACTTCTGATACGAGGTAGTATTTTAGCCATGCCTTTCCTGCAAGTAAGTGACAGTGGGTACAACTTCCGTATGTGTAGGGTAACACTATTCTTCACATGTGTGAGGGTGCAGATCTGACGAAAAGTTGCCAGTTGAACCATTTTGCTGAGCCATAGTTCAGTAATGTTATTCTTTGTCAGTGAGTCTACTATTTGTCGTGCAGGTAAGCTGTAGAGATGGATCTGCTCAGACTGTGCGCAGATTTTTAGCAGAAGGAAGGTAAATTGTCAGTATTTAACCTATTTTAATCACTCTATTTCAAACTGTCTGCTATTGAGAGATCTAGTGTCCTACAAATGTAAATATTGACTAGCTGCACATTGGGTGATAAATCTCATTGTGCCTTTTGCTCTGTTGAAATTGATCTGTTTTATTAGACCATTATCAATAATTCACGATGCCGCTTTACCCTGTCTCATTATTGATCCGTGCTGAGGTATTTTGTGGAAGCAGTCTGTCGTCGTTGTGTTTTCTGCCAGTCCCTCACATTAAAAGCGTCTCTATCTAGTGCCAGTCCACCTATCACTAACAATACAAGCTTTCAAAACCTTTTTTACCTCTCAAACAAATGACCTCTATGTTTACAGAGCCTTTTACTCATTACGATAAAAGCCTGATATTTGTTTATTTTGCACACAAAAAAATGTAAATTAGTCTATAATTATCACATTGGTGGTAAAAAGCTGGCCAATGCCTGAGCTGGTTATGTTCTACCTTTGTGTGGATAAGATGAGGGCATTAATACATAATTATACGCTGTAGTGTGCTGCATTCTTGTGGGGACAAGCTTGAAATACACCTAGAATGTGTTGAACTGCAGTTAATTACTAGAGGATATTTGTAATTAGTAGGTTTCTGCATTAGGGAAAATTACAAAACATATTTTGACTTATGGATTTGACCAATCATTTGATATTAAAATATATCTAGTATGCACTGTTTGCACATATTTTGTTAATTACAAGCTACATGTACATGACAGATTCAGCATTTTTGTAGTGTGCATGTATTTCTCTTTTCGGTATGATTAGTATTATTCAATATTATAAAAACAACTGAGCCATCATTAAAAAATATCGATCTGACAGCAACTTGCGGATGGTCGTGGATTTCCCCCGGGCTCTGCACGGTTTCCTCCCACCATAATGCTGGATGGATATAAGTGAAATATTCTTGAGTATGGCGTAAAACACCAATCAAATAAATAAATAAATTAAAAAATATCTACACTGGGAATCCAAACTTTAAAACATATATAGGCATCTACTCTAAAGTTCTTATTCAGAGTTTGATGGGATTTTTGTTTTTTCCTCAGATTTCTTCAAAACCCGAGTCTTATTAATTTGCCAGGATTTAAAAAAAGAATTTTCCAATAAACGGGTCCTATTTGCTGTGATAGTATCAGGTTACATGCAACAAAGAATGTTTTAAGGATGGCCTGGTGGACATTTGTGAATGAAGATGTGTGACAAGCTTTGTCAGATCTACACCAGTTGGCACATGTTGGCATGTATTATATTTCCATGCAGAAGGAGCAAATAACTGTGTCTGATTTGTAAATCGGGGGCATTAAGGACATCAGAAATTGACAAATTGTGATTTCTGAATATAACTGTTAATAATTACACTTTTCTCAAGAGCCAAGGGCACCTCAGTTGTTACATGTAACAAAGGCCAGGTAACACATGAGTCAATAATGAACGTTCCTTGTTAAGAAGGTATCTTACCAGCTGCTACTTTTTTACTACCTGTGAATTTGATACACCTTCAGAGTATTGACAGCTTGCCAAGTTCGCACTGACTTGAGTTTGGCATCAGCAAGGATTGTATGTGAGGGGTTATGTGTACTCAACTGTCATGCTTTATTCAGAATTACCCTTGTACTATTGGTGTCAGAGATGAGCAGTGCACAAGCTGTAGGTAATCTGTCCTAAAGATACAGCTGCGCCATGCACAGCACAGATAGAGGCTTATCATCCACATAAATGCCTCCTGCTTAGTCGCAAATTATGTAAAGAATATTTGGAAACCTGAATTTTCTTCACAAAACTCTGAGAGCAGAATGTACAGCTTAATTTTAATGATGTGCTGTTTTTGGTCAGTCTTGCAAATGCTCATCATGTTATGTCCCCGCGGTAAACCCAGAACTTTTTATTCTCAAAAACTCAAAGGTTAAATATTGTTTAATCTGTAACCCTACACAGTACTACACCATTTATTCACCTGTAAACACGCCTTGATCATATCCAATAGTTAATTAGCCTAGAACGTAAATAAATGTGCAGACTAATCATTGAAGACAACCATGCACTGTGCGCAGCAAAAAAAACTTGGCTGCGGATCGATTCTCAGCTGTTTGGCACAGTGGCTTTATAGGCTACTAACATATCTGATTATCTTAGATTTATGGCACTACTTGAAGGATGAATGTTGTAAACTTTCCCACGATACTTTATGAATAGGTAATGTGAATAAATACTGTTTGGTATTGTGTTGAGCCACTTGTCAGAGCTCTGCGTCTCAGTGGCTTCTCCACAGAATCTGACCATTTCAGAATAGCTAGCGTACTACAGGTATTGATCAATGGCATGTGGGCACAAAATGTTGATACCTGAAGATAACATATGAATGAAAAAGTAAGCATGTACTTCAAACATCCTTTAGGTTGGATATTTTGGGGGTTTTTCCTTTGGGTAGATTTGCTTTCATTCAGTGCCAAAGTCTCATGTCAATGATTTGATATGAAGTTGGTGATGTTAAAATGGATCAAGAGAGTCCTGACACAAAAATAGATATTCCATAAGTAGGGTTAGATGTACTTAAAATATATTTATCTTCCCTCCCACTGTCACATAAGCAATTGCCATCACCACAAAGGGTTTGAACTGCCCTGCTTGTTGTTAATACTAACACTGTTAAGCATGTGTCTGAAATATCAAGAGCCTTGTGCATTAATCCTGTATCATTGTTTGGATTTCCATAACTTCTGGGTTTTGCTGCAAACACTGTACCACACACCTATTGCCTCATTTATCGGGCTCAGTTGCCATCATTTGTTGGATTTCCATAACTTCTGGGTTTTGCCACACAGAGTATATCATACACCTATTGCCTAACTTATCGGTCTCAGTTGCCATCATTTGTTGGATTTCCATAACTTCTGGGTTTTGCTGCAAACACTGTACCACACACCTATTGCCTAACTTATCGGTCTCAGTTGCCATCATTTGTTGGATTTCCATAACTTCTGGGTTTTGCCACACAGAGTATATCATACACCTATTACCTAACTTATTGGGCTCAGTTGTCATCATTTTTCATAGCTTTCTTCAAATTTAAACAACCGGCCCGGATAGCACAGTTGGTAGAGCGTCCGCTTCGGGACCGGTAGATCCAGGATCAATCCTTGATCGAGTCACACCTAAGACTTTAAAAGAGGAAGTTGTAACTTCCTCGCTTGGCGTTCAGCATGAAGGGGATAGTGCAACGACTGGTTGACCCGTATCAGTATAATGGCTCGGGCACATTACACATACATGCACCCTAATGATTCCTTCGTCGTCATATGACTGAAAAATTGTTGAGTACGACGTTAAACCCCAAGCACGCACTCACTCACTCAAATTTAAACTTGGAATTTTGTAAAGGATGTGGGAGTTAACCTGCCATCAAGGATCAGCATGCAGTTTGTAATCCAGTGTGATAATTGGAACACATGGCCTTCAGGATATTTCCTGAGAACACTGCAGCCAAAGGATGTAAAGAATATAATGGAAAAACCATTTTTATGGACTAAAGAGCTGAAGGATAGTTTTGAATTAGGGTTCTGGTGTTATTTAATTTTTGCAAAACATTCAAGCCTGTCCAAATGCAAGTCTTGTACATAGTGACTATATGTACATGTTCATGTATTTTGATGTAATTTCCAAACTAGAAAGGCCATCTGTTAAAGCGATGGATTTTCACACTAAAACGATTTCTTCAACAGATAAATGAAAAATTGCACGTAGCTAAGTTGAATTTGGAGAGTAAAATAATTGAATTTGAAACACTTGAAATAACAACCAATGTGTCTGATTTGCATGTGTCAGATAATACAAAAATCAAAATTGCCAAAGAACCTGGACTAAAACTTCCCGTGGCTGTACCCAAGCTGGTTCCCTCAACCGCATACATTGTATTGATCTTGTACATTGTAGTAATCCCCAGCTTAATGTGATGTTTTTCCTCTCATTAGCTTTATCGGTATCCGCTATTGTCATGGTAATTGATGACAGGTAGCAAAGGAGACTGGTCATTTTCCCCTGTCTCTATCCTGGACGCTCAGCAGACCACCTGGTGGGGTCAACTGAGCTGAGGCCTTGCTTATTGTGTTTCATGTTTTACATGATTCTTCTGGGTTTTGGTCAATAAAGGCAGTCCCTTGTTCAACAAAAAGGCAATGTCTGAAAAGAAACTTCATGTATCAAATTGGATATATACATTAAACCTTTACATATCATAGTGGAAAATCTATGGAACTTTTGAGAATGAGGTTAGCCACTTAGCCATCAGGAACATCTTCCTCAATGCTTGAAGTTTGATTGAAGTCACAAATTTGAAACATTGTTTCATTTTTTAATGTGGAACCCAGTAGCTGAAAGTGAGAACACCCAGTGAAGGATTAAAGTGGCAAAGGACCTGGTATGATAAGCTGGAGAACCCGCCCCAGAGAGATATACGATCAATTTCTGAATCAGAAGTATAAAATTTGGTCAACGCATCCATAAAAGTTATATGGCCATAAAAGAGATGGTTCCTCAGTAATAACCTGCCAAAACTGCACTCGCGATCAAAAACCCAAAGTTATCGCCCAAACGAGTCACTGTGTTTTTAATTTGCAGTATGAATATCAACGTTTACCAGAAAAATATTTTTATGGAAGCACTTCTGTGTTTTTCTACGTGCTGTCAAAGTTTCATTTTGGTTAACATTTGTCTTCGTATGTAAAACATAAACTTTATAATGTTGTCAATTTTGTCGTAATTTGACAAGTTTAAAATACGTATCTCGGGCCCCCAAAGCATCTTTCATAGTAGGATAATGAAGTTATTCAGGAGAACAGGTTGCACCTCAAGAAAGAGTTTGAATCTCTGTGGTTCTGCTGTTGAAGTATGGTATTGCGTAACATGAGGAAGTATAGCGAAATCATACATCTAGGGCTTAATCTGGCCTCAGAAGGGCAGGGGGTGGAACCACCGGTGAAGGGCACCTTGTTGTTGAATATTTCGATTCTCACACATTTTTAGGGGCCTCGGTTCCTGCGGTTGACCTCCACCCCACATGCACACCACAACACGTACCTAGCCCGAAAATTAAGTCTAAGGATCGCTTGTATTTACTGATATGTGGAGAACTCTGCCATCCCGGATGACACGTGCATCTGATCATCACATTGTATTATAGCTACCCCATCAATAAAAAGTTGTTTGTTGTGGGTAACAAACCCTGTTTTCTGAAATCGGATCGGTTGGTTGGCCTTTTTTTTTTTTTTTTTGAAAGTAAATTGAAAGTAATTCCCGGCCCGCCTAATCCCAATGCTAATTGAATTATCGCGGGTCCAATTTTCGTCACCTGCTTTAGCGCATACATTTCCGACTTAAAATGCTCTTTAAAAACTTTGTTACCTTCATAACCAAGTTCTTTTGCACTGAAGTCAAATATTCCACCTTGATTCTGGATCCAACATTAAATTTGAGTAAATTTACAAACTTTAAACCTAAACTACTAAAGTTGAAAGGCATCCATTGCTTTCGCCACTGTGGCGAAGGGATGCCAATTTGCTTTTGCCACACAGATTACAGAACGATAGCGTCCAGTAATCAGATGCTGAGAAGGGCTGGATTAGGCCCTGACATGAATACTCGCTGAAAGCACAAGTGGTCACCTATAAATGGCATTAACATGTTACGCTTTGTGGAAATGTAGGCTAAATGTTACATTTTTAATATATTTATTAAATTGATTTGTTCATACCGGCTGTAGAATTTTTCAGAAAATGACATCAGTGGTCGAGGGATTTTCCCCACTCTACAATGTTTAATGCAAAAAAGATATTTTATTATGACTGGTCAGGAGTAGGCTACCGTTTTTTTTATATTAAATCCCCGTACATGGCTTCAGTGCATGTTCCAGCATTGTAAGTTGGATAGGAAAGGAAGAGCAAAACAGAACTGGAAAATGAAGTGGCCTTAAGAGTGTGTCAGTAGCTGTCACTCACATCTATAGTCAGTTTCGCTTCTTGAGGTGCACAATTTCTTGCACTGGGGCCGATTCCCCCAGTGTAAGGTTTTTTTTTTTTTTTATTATTTTTGAGTGTTTCATAATAAATAATTGTGCAATTTCAAGATTTGTATGTATGTTCATTAAAACCATTAAGGACACTCATTTTTACTTACATAAATATATAAATATGTTGAAGTGAATGATTAAACCAATTAATGGAATGGGAGTGGCCTGGCAGGTAAGAATTATGGTTTGCTCGGAGGTAGAAGTCAGCAGTCACGTCCTTCATTCCTGCTTTTTCTGCCTTTGTCTGCTAATGTTGACAGAGGCATTAAATACACTCCCAGTCAAGATCTGTAGCTATACAGAAAAGTGCAAACATTTCCAGGAAATTGAGGGGCAAATAAGAGTAGTGATTGTAGCTGTGCCACACCAGGGTCTATGATCCTACTTAAAGGCTGACCTCTTCCAACTGCTCATCGCTAACGGCTTTTACATAGGTGATGCATAGTAACTTCATTTTAAACCTTTGGCTTCTTAGAATGCTACCTCTTTTTCATGACACATACATGTGTATGAAGTATTTCTATGTATTTGTTTGTATTTTGTTTTTTCTACAGCAACAGTCAATCAAGGCAAACTTCACTTGTTAAACAGAATGAATTTATGCATTTAAAGGTCTTCCTTAAAATGAACTGCATTTATTTCCAGGATGTAATGAGTTTTACCATTTCTAAATTTATAAAGGATTTGATGTTGAATCTGGGAAAAGTTGCAATATTGTCACAGTTTTGAACCAAACTAGATTTTATTGGGCTGTTTAATGTTAATTATTTATAGGACGTTTACAGTTGAGAATGTCTCCTTGACCCTTAATTATTAACTGGTCAATCAGTGGATGAGTATGAAGACTGAAGCTGGAAACTTGGTAGGTGTATGTTACTGCGAGCTTGTAGTTTAGTGTAATGAGGTGAAGCATGAACTCTCTTCAGAAGTAGAACAGATCCTGGAACCGGACCATGAATCATCATACTGGCTTTAGGTGTTTAACTAGTAAACATTTCTGGAAGAGGTACGGTTGAACCACAGGTCACATGACCAGAAATATTATCATGGTGCCAGACTTGGAGAAAGGTGTTTATGATATTGATTGAATGTGTTGGTGAGGAAAGGAGTTAGGAGCTTTTCCAGTTCAGATTAAGCACTTTGTTTAATCATTTCTCCTGATCACAACCTCTCCTGCTGTTTATCAGTTTGATTAAACTTTCATTTTGCAAATTTTGTCAAGTGGCATATTGTATAGCACATATAATCCGTGATAATAATTTTTTGTAATATATTACACTGGCTCAGCTGATTTGAGATACATATGAACAAATTCCAGTTAATTGGTCACTAAAAGGAATTGCAATAATTCCACAAATGCCACAACATGCTTATACAGCCTGTACATTCTGTACCAGTAGGAACATTTTGAAGTTTGCAAGTGCATGACCACGTTGTTAGAAATACTGCAGGCACTTTACCCAAGCACTTTTAACCCAGTACACATAAACTTAACTTGAAGTGTCAGTAGTGTCAATTTGCTGGTCAGTAATGTCACTGGTTGGTCAGTAATGTCAGTTGTGTCACTTGTAAATTAGTAATGTCTCCTGTTAGTCAACAATATAACTCATTAGTAATGTCACTTGTTGAACACTAATGTCACTGGTTGATCAGTAATGTCACTTGTTAGTCAGTTGTGTCACTTGTAAGGTAGTAATGTCTCCTGTTAGTCAACAGTATCACTCGTCAGTAATGTCACTTGTTGGTTAGTAATGTGACTGGTTAGTCATACTGAATTCCCACAGAACACATATAGTCAAGTCTCCAGATAATGTAGCCGCACTATTATCACATCCCACCATTATGTCTCTTGTTAGTCAACAATATCACTCGTCAGTAATGTCACTGGTTGGTTAGTAATGTCACTTGTTGGTCATACTGAATTCCCACAGAACACATATAGTCAAGTCTCCAGATAATGTAGCTGCACTATTATCACATAGTCAGTGGATGAGGATAAAGAGTACTCTGCTGGTCGGATTTAAAGGTTGTTAAACACGTGCAGATTTGCAGTACCTGTGACATTCTGCAAAAAGTCAATGTCATGTTGCACCATGTCCCTTTGTTTAGTTGATTGACCTATGTTAAAGAATTTGACCTTGTGATGGACAGTGTGTTTTATGGAGCTGCTTGTCACTGCTATTAAATAGAACGATGACTTGAATTATGTGTGTGTTTACAGATGAGACTTTACACATACAATTTACAATACAGGAAATGATTAAATGACTGACAATGGATTATGGCCATTGTAGTCTTTTGATAATAACTGAAACATTGGTAAATATATACAATGATCATAAAACAACTGAACACAGATACAGTTGTTGATGTGAGTGCAGATTCACACCTGCGCAGACTGCTGGATTGTAGGTATAGAATCTGTACCCGGATATCATCCAAAATGCACCAGGACTTTAAAGTTACTACGTCTTACTGTGCGCAATTCAGTTTACTATGGTACTCCACGTACATTGAAGCTGAGTGGTGGGTATATATAGAGATGTACCCATACGACATCATACATCAAGCTTGTTGGCTCAGGTATGTACTAGGCCGAGCCTCAGGTACCACCAGCTGACACCTAATTACGCTGCCACACTCGACCCATCAATCTCTCCCCATCCCATACCCCCAGCACCGCCACAATCGCTGCAGCGGCACCCGTATTGGTCCTTCTTTAGCACCCTGCCTCAAACACACTGCCATTTTATGAGTGTAGACTCCTAAGGCTGTGGAACTCCTCGGTGTGGAAGTGTTGTTCTTGGCCGTGACTCTTGTGAACACTTTCATATAGCTCAGACGCCATTTGATAGTATGTTTTTGCATATATATTCTATACCCCGCTATATAGTTCACCTTTTTGTCAACACATATCTTCCATACCCCAATATATAGTTCACCTTTTGTCAACACATATCTGCTATACCAAATATATAGTTCACCTTTTTGTCAACACATATCTTCCATTGTCCAATATATAGTTCACCTTTTTGTCAACACATATCTTCTATACCCGGATATATAGTTCACCTTTTTTGTCAACACATATCTTCCATACCCCTATATATAGTTCACCTTTTTGTCAACACATATCTTCCATTGCCCAATATATAGTTCACCTTTTTGTCAACACATATCTTCTATACCCGGATATATAGTCCACCTTTTTTGTCAACACATATCTTCCATACCCCTATATATAGTTCACCTTTTTGTCAACACATATCTTCTATACCCGGATATATAGTTTGACGCTGAATTGCATCAGTATATTTGGGATGTGCAAAAATGACTACATGGGCAGCATTCCAGTTGATTTCAATTTTAGATAGGAGCCAAATGAGAACAGATATGCTTGCTGTAACCTTTCTAGAGAAGTAAAGGGGACAGTCATTGAATTCCGTGAATTGCTCCAAATAACTTGCATTGAATTTTAGGTGGAGATGTAAAGTTAATTAAAGAAATTTAGATGAGAAGGCTTCTAGAGGAGTTGTTACTGAATCCTTTACTCGCCATGTATATGGTTCATTAGTTATTTAGGAAATGGATGCTGAGGGGAAAAAACTATCTATGGGAAGTAAATGACAAAACTTTCCGTTGTGTGAGGTGATAAAAACTAGCAGCCGATATTGTTGGAAGAATCCCCTGTTATTATCAGGAAGTGTGAGTGCCAGAGAATAGCGTAAGTAATGGCACTTTCAGCCAGTTGGGGGATAAGGATGATTCTACAGTAACCAAAAGCTTGATATAAAACTCAGCAAATCTATGAATAAATCGTAGGAAGCTAGATACTCTGCAACGTGTATATTTCTTTGTCAGTTTGGATGAGTGTATGATGAACTGTGACAAATGTTATTGCTAGATATGGACGTGTGCATGTGCTCCTTATAAACATTTTTCTTCTTTGCCCACAGTTTTTATTTGTGTGTGTATTCAGTACTCTCTGTCTTAACGCCTTTTTCGTATTCACACCAGAGCTTCTCTTTGGAATAAAAGTGAAAGCACCAGGCCAGCCTATGAAGGACCTGTTGATAATTTCATCTTCAGGAACTAGAGACTGATGCCCCTTGGATCTGCCAGCTTACATTTCAGGTGGTCGGCAGACAGTGACCAGATGGCCCAAATGTTCTGAGTTCTTTATCTTCTTCGTAATTCTTCTTATGAGCAATAATGATTGAATGATGGACTATGAAAGGTTAATCTTTGTAAACCATTTGACTGTCTTTCTTTTGGAAATTGTTAATGCAGTCACTGTGAGAAATGAAACTACATAGTTCCAGTAAAATAGAAGTATAGATATGCATCATATATACATGTACTTATCATATAGTTAAACTTTCTTGTTGTCTTAGCTCTATTAAGTTTATTTTCTAATGATCAAAATGTTAAACTTTGTTCCCTTTTTTAATTTTATCATTATTTAACAATTATAAAAAAGTTTAACTTTGTTGTCTTAATTCGATTTATGCTAATTCCTCAACCTTTTCGCTTATGAAAGTGAAAGTTTCAGTGCAATATCTGCACATTATTATTTTGATTTTGGAGATAAAACTACATCGGTTGGATTGGCCGATTTCAAGGCTTCACACAAAGTATAGTTTTATCAGTCAACACAGAATAAAACTTTCAAAATATGCTTGAATAAACACTTTGCAAACATGTGAAAAGGTTGAAGAATTACAGTACTATGGATTAGTGTTGAACTTAGTTACTGATTCAGTTTGATTTAATTTCGTATTTATTGCTACTCCAAATTGTGAACATTTTGTTGTTGCTTTAATTTGGTTTAGGTTGTAAATTTCAAGTTGTTTGAGTTTAATGTATTTTACTGCTATTCCAATATGTGAACATTCTGTTTTGATTTGGATTCATCAAAAATGTCGATTTCAGTATTGCTTGAGCTATATTTAGTGTATTTAATAATGTGTATAGAACTAACAGAAATGTTTTCATTTACCGACAAACTTTGAATTACCTGTTTCATTTAAGTTGTTTGTTAATGAAGTTTCTAATGCTTCAAGGCAATAGTTTGTTTTGATTTTGCACTTCTCTGTACAGGTATGAACAGAATATCCAGTTGTTTAAACCAAATTATGTCCAGAACTTTTCATGCCTGTCACCATTCCACTTAGCTTGTGGACAACCAGTACTGTTTTAGTAGAAAGTTAGTATGCACCCGTGGTTGCAGATAGGGGTTGTGTAATTGCTTTGGACAATATAACTCCATTTAGTCTGGTACTTGGGTGCAGGAGCTGCCTTCATGCAATCTGGGCAAGCAGGTTCTGGTCTCTTGCCACCATATGTTGGTGTAGACTTGAGCCAGAAACTTGCTGAGATAGGGCTTGGATTGTGTTAGTGTTTTGGGGAGGAAGGTCCTGTTAGTAGCCCTCATCAGTACTCAGGCAGAGGCGCTTCTAAAACTGTAAAAAGGTAAGGTGTCGAGAGTTCAGAGTGAGTGGACCGTCTGGGCACCATCCCTTGAAGGCAAGGCTCCCTGCGGAGGGATGGAATGAGAACAACCTCTGTGTCTGAGGAAAGATTTGCCCCACCATCTCACTAGCCTAAACGTTTTGGGTAACATTGGATGGAGGCCTTAACACCATCCACTTCCAGTTCAAACTGACACTTGGCCACTTCACCCAGCCAGCCGCAAGAAAAAAACCCTGAGCTTCTGCAATTAATCACTGTGGGTTTTTTTAACCATTGGCTTTGTAGAAACATAATGGTCAAGATGTAGTTGCACACTGGAACTCTGAGCTCAAGGCAATATGAGATGAGTCTGACACGTGGTCATTTGTTCCTAACCACAAAAGATAGATGGCTTTTTAAAGCTCTCTTCTTCAGTTTGTCTTGCACCAGTGGCAGCCAATTGTGAAAAGCATGTTAATCTATCGCCCACTTGACCACAACAAAATGCCCCTAAACAGTTTCACAGGTTCCCTGTCAGGAAGGGTGCTTGGAACCATAGTGTAGGCCTACATGTACATGGAATTGGTGAAAACAAAGTGACAAACTGTTTAAAATCTGTGTCTAAATGGTGGTTAGACACCATGAACCACAGTCCAGAAAGTGATATAAGGTTCTGAAAAGCATGTGTACATTTATTGGGGAAGATCAGATTGGTTATGGTTCTGTAACAGATGAGTGTATGGTGACAATACATTCTGCATTTTTTGACAGTCACCCCTTATACCTTCATGACCTAATGAATGATTAATATTCATAAACTGAATTGTTAATGAACTGAAGATTAAATTGTTGTCCGATTGTTTGATGTGTTATGAATAGGAATTGTGTCACCTGAGGCCGTGCTGTTATCTGATTTTGTGACCAGGATTAATGCACAGAACAGCTGTAATTTTATTATGTGCATTGCTTTGAAACAGTTATTATCTATTTCATTGTCTTGACTTCTTTGCTTGATTTAGAAGGAGACAACAACAGTCATCATTGTCGTGATACACATATGGTTATGTACCGTGGTTGAAAGTGGAAAATTTCGGATCTTTACAATAAAGGGTAATGGGCAGCCTGAGTACACATGTACTATTTAATTTCATGGGTAACTTGCTCCTTTTGGTTTTAAGCACTCAGAACTTTGCAGTAAAGCTTTGGATATGATAATAAATAGCTCAACATGAGCTGGAGCAGTTAAACCTCTCTGGTAACTGAGCTTGTTACATTAATATAAAGATGACCCAAGTTGGCTTTGCCTCTTAAGACTTTGAAATCTTTGAAATCAGGGAATTTGTTTACAAATATTTGGGAGCATCTTGTTATCCAAGCTTCAGGATTGGTTAGCCACATAAACATTGGCTAAGTTTAGCCCAGATCCCTCCTGCAAAATGCATTAGGTTTGGAGACAAGCTTAGGAAAAGTTGTGTCTAATGGAGCATTGGTTGTGATGGAAGCTTTGCTCTTGCCTCTACTGTTTGTTGATTGTGGATTGGCCCCAGAGATGATGTAGCCATACATTTCCCCAGGGCCTGATGACTGGTCAGTGATTTGAACTGGTCACTGTTATGCTATCTCCGTATATCATGTAACTTGAAGTGCACTGATAGAATTACCAGTGCTACTGATACCGGATCTGGCTTCCAGCAATACCACTACATATAATGTCTAGGCTGTCTGTGACCATCCTCTATACATGTAGTGTAAAATCTGTTTTTAGAATTTTTTCTTATTTAATATTTGTGTAAAATCTTGCAGAAGTGAAGGCCTTATTTTGAAATAGAACGCGTTATAAGTAAGTTTATAAGTTATGATGTGTGTATACCATCTTGTATT
This sequence comes from Liolophura sinensis, assembly GCF_032854445.1. Classification (NCBI taxonomy): domain Eukaryota; kingdom Metazoa; phylum Mollusca; class Polyplacophora; order Chitonida; family Chitonidae; genus Liolophura; species Liolophura sinensis. The sequence goes on from NC_088300.1 coordinate 1,809,602, forward strand.
GATGTGTATGGGTTTGGTCTTTCTGTATTATAAACAGTGCATGTGCAATGTAATAATTGTAAAACATAGTGAAATTCTGTAATTAATCATTTGAAATCAGTTGTTGATTCTGAAAGTAATGAACTCATCATCTTCTTGTTGACTGATGTTTCCAACTAATGGAGAACAACTATGTTTCCATCATGAAGAAAATAAATTCAGTAACACATGAAAAGCTATTGTCAAATGATTAAAATGCTTAAATTTGAGCAGTTAATGCGCACACCAGTGTAAATGGAAAATTACATACTATTATGTAGACAGCTTTCACCTTGGCCTTTTGCTGCCTGAAAACTTGGCCTTTTGATACTTGAAAAGTTGGCCATTTGCTACCAGAATTTGGCCATTTGCTGCCTGAAATTTGGCCATTTGCTACCAGAAAATTTGACCTTTTGCTGCCTGAAAATTTGGCCATTTGCTAGCTGCTTACACCTTAGATTAATTAATCAGAGGAAAAGTCGTACGAGACTTTGTGTACAAGTTTTGCAAATGATATTTGTGTGACCCAGTTATTACTTTATACAGTTTGGTATGTACCTGGAGATGTACATGTGCTTTAGGATGATGATGGGGAGAAACATTTTTGCTATTCATATGTTTATTTATCTAGAGTAAGTGAAGATGAGCAGTTTATACCCCTCATGCAGACAGTAGATAAATGTTTGCAGAGGTTGCTATTAGAATAGAGTTTGTGGCCAGATGCTATTTATCAGAAAGCTGTAAAACATACCTTGCCAGGGGAATGAGATCAAAACCAAGAGTTGGTTCTGATCTATGAAGACTATGGCTTTGTAGTTTGTTTTGTCTCTCACACTTAGCATTCTGACCTTGAAACAACCAAGAATAAGCGTCTTCAGTAATTCCAGAGTTAAATATTAGCATTTTATGCCAAAAAACTACGATTCTGTGTTGACTTCATTTCTATATTGCTTTCACATGTCAAATTTGTCAGAAAAAGGCTTAGAGCAGAGCGTTACCAATCAGTGAAGATTTTTTTTTCTTCAAGAAAATTTCTATATAACTTGAGAGAAAAACAATTGTCCTGATTCAGATTTTAAGTGAATTTAACTAAATTGATATAAATGTGTGTAAACCTGTATATGACATTATCTTTATCACTGCAGTTCTGTTTCTTGAAAATAAGAAAGTATCCATCTATCTCTACAATACCAAAGGACATTTTCAGATATTGCCAGCTCTAAGTGATGAGATAAGGAAGAAGATGACTGATGCTCAGCCTTCAGCTGTGGACTCTGTTCAGAAACCAATTGGCTTTGTATTTTCTTTGGTTTAAAGTAAACCAATAGCTCCAAGGAACAGTTTGGACTAAGAGAGAGAAGCTCAGCAAGTGTTGCTTTTTGTCAAAGAGGCACGCGTGGCAGGATCCCATTTCCCCCCCTAGGCCACAGCTGAACACCCTTAGGTTTACTTCTTAAACGTACAGCAGGGTGCCCTCGGGATGTGTCCGATAGCCAGAATACATAAGGAATATGATGAACTTTAATTTCTTTCCCTGCACAATTTCTTTGAAATTTCTTAGATTAAATTTCAAGTCCTTCAACAAGTACACTTCATTGATTCAATGATCTGAGGTGACTGAGATCATTTGAATGGAAATATGTGGTCATGTATTCAAGCGTTCAGGGCAGACGTCTGCCATTGTTAGGCATTGTCGATAAGGAGCTGTAATGGAAGACACAATGGCTGCAAGTTTCCACTTGACTACAGGACAAAACACAGCCTTGGTATCCTTTGTGAGCATCCAAAGTAGTTTCTTGGATACAAAGGCTGTCCTCTGTTATGTCTGTTTAGGTTAACTTGCCTGGTTTGGAAGTCATTTGCAGCTTTTGTGGTGGTATGAAGATAACAATTAACACTCAAGTTATGTTCCTGAGGCATGTCTCAAAAACTGCCTTGATTATCTGACTGAGTAATTGATATTGTGACACTTAAATTTTATTTGAAATTCATTGTTATACTCTGGTTTACTGATATGCTTCCACTTGCATCATATCTGTAATGAATATCTGAACCATTAATCAAAGATCCTCATTTCTCGCTATAATTCAGCTTCAATACTCTATTACCTTTAATCTTAACCATTTGTGTCATCTGGCCAGTAAATTTGATAAAGCATTCAGCAAGGCAAACTGTTCAGGATGTAAACTTAAATGGAATTCAGGGTAGCAGACAGATCAGTACTATCTGCATGGTCCCAGCAATTTGTTGAAGATGTATTAACATGATTAACATGATCGAAAAACCTTGAAAAACAGAGAAATCGTAAAACATCAGTATCAGACAAAAAAAATTTTCATTTATTTTTATTCCTTGTTTGGATTTTTTTTTTAGAGTCAGCTCACAAAATAAAATTGGTGTTACCTGAGTTTAGTTAGGAAATTATATCCTGGATTAAATTGTTGTATTAGACTGAACAGGTACAGATACAGGTGTTCTGGTAGCTAACAATAGGTGCATAGGGAATAATATTAAGTATCTGTTGTAATCCATTTAGTAGTTGTTTCAGCTTGAGTAGCTGTGAGCCACCATTGTCCCAGAACGACCCCCATTTTCTGTGTGGTTGCCTCAAAATACAGTTGGTTATGTGCTTGATCAAGCGAGTGAGGGATATTTAAGTACAGTATCACTGACAGATGGGATATACAGGAAGCTACCATCTTTGTTGACTATGCTGGAAATTTTATGATGCTAAAGGAAATGAAATATGAGGATTTACGAAGAATTTGAAGCAATTTAGGGTTGTAATATGTGTGGCCAGAATTGTGAGTAAGGCAATCGGTGTAAATATGTCACTATTGATATTTAATGAAAATCGACCAAGTGTTTCTCTTTGCTGAGCGCCATTTTTATCATGCTGATTTGGTGCTGATGATGAGAAGTAATTCACTGCTCAAACAAATGTATTAAACTCAGTTCCGTACAATGTAGGGTTTACCAAGTGCAGGAAGTTGGGCTATAGCAATATTCCCAGATTTGGTAAATATTTGTCGCTTTGCCTTGGGCATTTAATTAATTTTCACCATTTCTATCCCTTGAATATTGATGAAAGTGCCTATGTGTCATGCATTAATCTGCAAGCTGAGTACTTCAGTTACTTAGTCTTGGTCTTCACATTCTCTTTGTTAGATGCCATTTTTGATTCCAAAAATGTAGAACTGTGACCTTTGGCATCAGTGGAACCTGGCAGAAATATGCTGTCTGGATGAACCAATCTGTTGGGTGGTGAATTAAATACAAACACATAAAACAGATTTTGTTGGACCCAAATTTGCTGTGAAGGATTGTTGAAAGGACATCAGTCCTAAACAGAATTTCCAATCCAGATTAATATTTGTGATGAGGGCAAACTTAAGCTCAATGTCCTTTATGATTTTTTTACCAATCGAACATTTCTTGATTTAGCAGAACCATTATTTGGCAGCTTTTCCTTTTTTTGGTATAAAAATAAAATTACAAGGTAAGTGGGGGTTCTTTTGTAGGCATTTACGTGATCATGGTGTGAGAATTCTATGGCTCGGTCTCGGGATTATCGTATTGTGACGGAGCCGATCTTGACTTGCGAGAGGATAATTTGATCCAGGGATATTTCAGGACATGAAACAGTGCGCTAATCCAGTTTACAGCTGATGTGTGTGACTGTGTGCAGAAACAAGTGCCATTGAATGCCCTGTTAGGCTCCACAAGAGTTTCAGTCCAACTCCATCTCTGACCTTAGGCTGTTTGCCCACCCAGCTACTTGACTTTAATAATATTTCCCATAATCACCAAACCTTTAGCGAAGCAGCGAGCAAATTAAACAGTAGTTTTCTGCAGAGATTTATTGATATCTCTTTTACAAGGACATTAATGGAGCGCCTGGGTACAGAAAAGAAGAGTTAGCTTTAAATACAGGTACTACTTTGTTCTACTTTGTTCTTGACAAGGGCTGTGTACAAGGAATACCAAAATAGGATGGTGATTCAATAGTTGTTTGCCCGTTCGTTTTATTAGGGCTTTATAATGATTTAGTAAAATGCAAAATATGTTTGTCTGAATTAGAATAAATCAGAACTAACCCAAACAGTATGTACCAGTGTTGAGTAGTCCGGCCGTTTATGCAGCAAAAAATACATTTTAGATTCAAAAATAAAAAAATGAGGTCTCAATAGGCCAAGAAAAGTAGAAGTACTGTTAATGAAAGCTGAGATGCTGAAAATGGATTTTCAAAGTCTGCGAGAAACAAAGTACCACATTGCTTACATAATGTCTTTGGTGTGTAACACTGTGGTTGTTAGTATGGGGATCTAGTACATGGCCATGTGGAATCTTCTGAAGAATATCCTGTAAATGCCCAACAAAAAAGTGTAATTCACTAATACAGGTGTGAGGGTTGTTTAAACAGGTGTGATTGTCTTACATTTGCAGGTGGGAAATATATCTTTAGGTGTGTACATATGTTTGATTTCTGTCTTTCACGTGTTTTCACAGGTGTGTTATGCAACCACAGTGGTGTCTATTGAATGTGTGAATTATCAGTGTCACATGTATGACTACTTACTCATTTGTCTGAAACACTTTCTTTAAAAGTTACACATTGAGGTAGGATG